>NC_060269.1:2120704-2168031 GCF_021613505.1 Equus quagga | reverse complement strand
AGTGTCTGCGAGCTCTAGCTCCTCTGAATCCCACTGACAGTGTCTGCAAGCTCTAGCTTCCCTGTATCCTCGCCAGCGGTTGTCGTTTTCCTTCTGTTACTTTTAGTCGTTGTAGTGAGTTGAAAGTGGGATGACGTTGTAGATGGAATTTGCATTTCCTTGGTGACCACTGACGTTAAGCACTTTTCATGTACTTATTGGGCATTCTTATCGTGACATACGTATCTGTTCAGTTTTTTGTTCCCATTTTTAAGTGAGTGTTCTTTTTATTATTGATTTTTAGACATTCTTTACATATTCTCTATTCTATATTCTCCTTAAATATCCTTTGCTTCATTTTTTTCCAAATGTTTTCTCCCAGTCTGGCTTGCCTGTTCATTTTTTTAATCTGTGTCTTGTTGAGCCAAAATTATTGTTTACGATTAAGTGTAAGGTATTAAATTTTGTCTTTCATGGTTATTGCTTTTTGTGTCCTTTTTGAGAAACCTTTGCCTCCTCCCAAGTCATGAAGATATTCTCATGTGTTTTCTTTCTAGAAGCATTACAGTTTTCTACTTTATGTTGGCTTTGATCTCTCTCAATTTAATATTTGTATGTGGTATTCAAGGTCAGTTTCTGCCATGTGGATTTCCAGTTGTTCCAGCTCTGTTTGTTTAAAAGACTTTCCTTCACCCGTTGGATTGCTTTGGTGCTTTTATTGACTATTAAATGGCCATTTAAGTATAGGTCTCTTTCTGACTTTCTGTTTTGTTTCATTTATCTATTTTTCTCTCCTTATGCCAGTGACATACTGTCTTAATTACTCTAGCTTTATAGCAAATCTTGAAGTTAGGAAATATAAGTTTTCCATCTTTGTTATTTTGTTTCAAGGTTGCTTTAACTATCCTCATTTTTGCATTTCCACATAAATTTTATAATAAGCTTCACAGTTTCTACAAATGTCTGTTAGTATTCTGATTGAGATTGCATTACATCTGTGGACAAATTTGCCAACTGACATCTTAACAATTTTGAGTCTTCCATTAAGTGAGCATGTTGTTTCTCTCCAAGTTTTTTTTTTCTTTTTCTTCTTCCCAAAGACCCCCAGTACATAGTTGTATCTTCTAGCTGTGAGTGCCTCTGGTTGTGCTGTGTGGGACGCCACCTCAGCATGGCCTGATGAGCAGTGCCATGTCCACGCCCATGTCCACGATCCGAACTGGCAAAACCCCAGGCCGCCAAAGTGGAGCGCATGAACTCGGCCACGGGGCTGGCCCCTCTCTCCAAATTTTTAAGTATTATTTTAATTTCTCTCAGCAATATTTTATGGTTTACAATGTAGAATTCTTGCTCTTTTATTAAATTTGTTCCTAAGTATCTTATGCTTTAATATGGTTGTAGATAAAATTGTGTTTTATTTTCCAGTTGTTGGCTGCTAGTATATAAAAATGCAAGCATCATAGGCATATTGTATATATAAATGCAGGCATAAAGTAGGTGAAGAAAAAGAAATATAAGGCATAAAGATTATAAGAAGGAGGAGGAGAAGAAGAGAATGAGAAGAGGAGGGAGAGGGAGGAGGAGGAAGAGTTGTAAATGTATTTCTGTTCAGTGATGATATGGTTGTTTATGTAGAAAATTGTGAGGAATCCACAAAAGAACTCTGAATTAATAAGTGAGTTTAGCAAGGTCACAGGAAACAAGACCAATATAAAAATATCAGCAGTAAGATGTTAGAATATTTTGCTCATTTATTGGTAAATCACCCAAACTGCTTAACATCTAACTGATTTCTTAAGTGTATTAGATTCAGTTTTCCTCCTGGAAGATTGGGTGATCCATTGGGGTAGAAATTGATCATATAATATAGTCTTTAAATAATATTAAGGCCTAGAACTGACTCACCAGATTGTAGTCCCTAGAACTTAGGTGTGAAACTGTTTTAACTAAGAAGGTGCTGAAGATCACCAAGTTGGAGACTTGTGCTACAGAAAAGGTGACTTTACACTTTCTCTCTAGTGGTCATCTGGGATGAGATAGTTGGAAAACCTATATTGCCAGTGTTGTCAAGGATGATAAATACTGCTTTAACGTTTTAATGAAAGACAGATATTTTTGACTGAGCAGAGGATGATCCTATGTCTGCATGGCTGTGGGCTGTAGCCATAATTGCTGGCAGGGTCAGAACTTTTCTCAGAGAGCAAGGTTGGATCTGACCTATTGCTTGAACAAGTACTTGCTTTGAGCCCCAGTGGACAGCAAAATAAAACATGGGAGAAATTATCTTTGTTTGAAAACAGAATCGAGAGTGGAAGTTGTCAGATATCCTCCTCTGTCATACAATAAGCCAAATGTGTCCCCCATAAAATTTTAAAATTTGAGCAAGTCTGCTCACTGAACTTGTCAGAATAGCAAAGCTATCCCCCAGATACCTAAGTAAGTTTACTTGTCTAAAGGCGTCCTCTAAAATTATTTGTCTGGAGGTCACTGCGCTCTCCAAAACTGTTTTAGTTTTGGCATAATTAAAGGTTAGAAGTTCTTTCCAATGCTAATTGGCCAAAATTTCTTGAAGCTATTTCCGGGTGGAAGGTCACATCATCAGTATGTAGCAGGCCCTCTCTGCAGCGTCAGGAGGCACACCTCTGATTCACCTGAAGAGCTGTTCAGCCTGAGATGGGGACGACTGTCCCTGCTCTGTGTCTTTTCCTTGCGAAAGAGATATTTGCCCTGGCGGAGAGATCTGTTTTTGCTTATTCTTAGTCTTATGATAATATATCCTTAAAGGCTTTTTGGGGAATATTAAAAAGCCTTGAAATAATATTTGTGTTGTATAGCTTGGCACATACGTGATTATTGTCTATGGTGTCAAAAGCAAATGACTTGTCAACAATTCTACCAAAAGATTTATTAACGGAAACTGACTGACTTTAATAGAAACTAATCAAGACCAATGGTCAGTGAAATGGTAACTTTTCTTTTCCTCTTGTTAAATGTTAGCCTTGAAAAACTGTCTATAATTAATTGACAGATTTTTTTTAGGAGCGCTCTATTTAAATGAGCTCTCTCAACATTTTTTAATAGGATGTACTACACATTTGGTATTTACTGAGGGAACGATATATAAAGAGTTAAATAAGTTAATGACATTAGCAGCAATTTCAAGAGTTTTGGGACATTCTGTAAGTGGGGCGCTTTTAAATTTAAAACAATCATATCATTCATAAACAAGGGATAGGAAGGGATGCAGTATTTATTAAATGCTGTGTTCTATTTACTTTGCTACGAGCTTTTCACAGATATGTTTAAGGTTATTGGCCCTAGTTAGTGAATGATCTAAAGTTTACAGAACATGTGTTCTGATGTTAGGAGCCTTGACCACAGTGTAGCGTGAACTGTGAACTGGCCTCTGATAGGCCTCTTCTCACTTGCTTTCTTTGAGCAACAGTATTCCAGAGTCTGCCTTTGTGATAGATGCTGTTCAAAAGCACAGTCTTTCGAGAGAATGAGCTGCTTTAAATTTTCCAAGTTCAATGAGCCCTATCATTAATTACTATCTTGCTGGCTTTGTGGGGATTTCTTTCTTTACTGGCATCTTTATCGAACTACAACCGGAGAACCCAGTCCCTTCTCTTTGCCAGACAAAGAAAAAGGCAAAACTGGTTTCCTTTTGACCAAAATCTGTTGAGATACTTACAGAGAGTGGATCCTCCCATAAAATAGTTGGAGTGAAGAAATCCAAACTATACGTACCACAAAAGAGGATTATGGGGCTCGTGAGTTCTTGTTCCATCTTCGCCTTCTTAGACACCTATTCCAAGTCTGTGCAAATGCAAAGCCTAAATAGAAATGATTTCTTTATCCTAAATTATTCAGGACCTCAAAGGAGAAGGACTAAACAAAAATAACGATAATGCTAACAACGTAATTGCCAAAGTTGTGTGCAGTCACTTTGTGCTGGACGTGTGTAAGCACTCTACAATGATTATCTTATTTCTCTCTTACAGGAGCTCTATGATGTAGTTTACTACTATTTGATGTGTAAGGAAACTTAGGCTCCTGTGAGCAATCTACGAAGTGAAGTAATTTCCCTGATCAAAGAGTTCCAGATTCCCCCTAATAATGGCACAATGGTCCTAACAACTCTGACTTCATATCCTCTCAGTCTTCTGGAAAGGAGCAAGCCATTTTTGTGGGTTGCTGTGGAAGTCCTGAAATTTTCAGTAAGACCAGTTTAAAAACAATTGCTGTGGCCCGGGGAAGGTGATTGACAAAGGCCTGAGTCACATTTCCACTCCTCAAGGCAGAACATATGAACTGAGAAGTATAGGAGAGAGATGGAACCGCAAATGAAAATTGTAAGTTATCATAGGAAGAAGTGGGTGTTAATGTCAGGGAGGGAAGCAGTAAATGGCTATGGCATTTTAGAGGTTTGGTAACTGAGGCTTAGAGCAGTTTCTTCACCACTGCCTGTCACATAGTATAGCTGGAGCTCAGACCCTCTCTTTTGGTTTCCCATCCATGCTATTAAGCCCTGAGAGGCAGTATAGTGTAGTGGTAAAGGACATGGGCTCTGAGACCAACCTGCTGTGTGTAAATCTCAACTCTACCATTTACTCACTTGAGTAAGTTCCTTAACCCCTCTGTGCTTTAGTTTTCTCACCTTCTAGGATGGTGGGGAGAATCAATGAACTATCTATAACAGCACTTGATATAGTATGGGTTATCTAAGTGTTTCCTAATAGGAGCAGCAGTGGGAATAGTGTTATTATATCTACTTAAATGATTATTGGATATTATTATCAGTAAGCATTGCCTGTGGAACAGGTATAGCATTTTTATGATGACCAGTTATGACTTAAATTATGATTTATCTGCTCAAGGATCATTCCATACTTCTTCATTAAGCACATTTATGTTTCAGACACTGGGCTAGGTGCTAGTGAGTCTGAAGGTAAAAATATAAAATCCCAACCTTTAGAGAGATTGCTGGCTAGTGAGTAGACAGAGTTATAACAAGCAATTACACTATAGCATTTTTTTTTTTTTTTAAAGATTTTATTATTTCCTTTTTCTCCCCAAAGCCCCCCGGTACATAGTTGTATATTCTTCGTTGTGGGTTCTTATAGTTGTGGTATGTGGGACGCTGCCTCAGCGTGGTCTGATGAGCAGTGCCATGTCCGCGCCCAGGATTCGAACCAACGAAACACTGGGCCGCCTGCAGCAGAGCGCGCGAACTTAACCACTCGGCCACGGGGCCAGCCCCTACACTATAGCATTTTTTAATAAGTATGTTCAAGAGGTCTATGCAAGTTATCTTGGTAGACAGAGTACTTCACAGCCAGGAGAAGTCAGAAAAGTTTTACTAAGGAAATAATGCTTGTGTTCACTCTTAAAGAATGAATAGGTATCATCCAAGTGGACCAGATAGAAGGGCAGAGAAAATAGCATGTGCAAGAAGGCTTTGATACACAAGCAGATGAAGAAAGCAGAGGCAGAGGGTTCGTGGGAGCAGACGTGGAGGAGATGAGCTTGGAGAGATCGGTAGTAAAAGCATCCGTTAGAGAGCAAGGAGAGTACTCTCCCTATTTTTCTTTATAAAACAGTTTTGGAGGGCAGGAGTGGGGCACTGTGGTTTAAGGTGACAAGTTTTGAATATAGGTTGCTATTTCAGACAGTGACTTCAGATGAAAAGGTAGTGTCATATGAAGAATGACTGATACCCTACTTTTGAGTTCCTTGCAGATTTCCTAAAGAGAGAGTCTGATTTTCTCTGCTCTAGCATCTGAACCAGTGAAAACTTGAGTTCTCTTCTACAGGCAGTCTGGTCAAGGCATCTGACCTCAGTGTGTTCTTCGTGTCTAACTGGACTTTCTCTGCTCCTGTGTTGGTTTACCCACTAGCTAGACGCTTTGTCACTTGTTGGTATTGTCTGTCTTAGGTGATAGGCCATAAAAAAGCAGTCATGTCTGTCTTTTTTACAGCATTTACCTCAGTGTCAAATGCAGATTAAGTGCTTCAAAATCATCATGATAAAGACTGGATGTTCTCAAGTCTGCCCCATACGTCTTAGACAAAAGCCAGATCCTAACTTTCATGTTTAAATGTTCTTCTTTATTACTTTATGCCCACAGATTTTCATTTGTTCTCACATAATGACAGTTTTAAGAATATGAAACTCCTCAAAACCTGGGACTTTATATTGTTCTTTATTTCCTTCTGAAATTTTATTTTAAATATGTGCATGGCTTTCCTGGTCAAATACTGTACTGTGCTTAGCTATTAAAAGTCTAAAGGAGGGCTGGTCCAGTGGCATAGTGGTTAGGTTCACTCGTTCTGCTTCGGCAGCCCGGGGTTCTCAGGTTTGGATCCCAGGCATGGACCTACACGCCGCTCATCAAGCCATGCTGTGGCAGCATCCCACATAGAAAATAGAGGAGGATTGGCACAGATGTTAGCTCAGGGCCAGTCTTCCTCAAGCAAAAAGAAGAAGATTGGCAACAGATGTTTGCTCAGGGCCAATCCTCCTCACAAAAAAGCAAAAGTCTGAAGGACAAAATATCTTTCAACAGATGAGTGGGTGAACAGATCATGGTATATCCATTCAGTGAAATACTGCTCAGCAATAAGAAGAAATGAACTGGGAATGCTGGCAGCAACATGGATGAATCTGAAGAACATCATACTGAGTAAAAGAAGCTAGACACAAAAGAATGGTGTATCATTCCATTTACTTGAAACTCTTGAAAAGACAAATTTAATCCATAGTGATAGAGAGCAGATCAGTTGTTGCTTGGAGCCAGAGGTACGCTATGGGGATTGGCTAGGAAGGGGAACAAGAGAACCTTTTATTCACTTTATTTTTAATTTTTTATTGAGGTCACATTGGTTTATAACATATAAATTTCATGTATACATCATTGTATTTTGACTTCTGTATAGACTACATCGTGTTCACCACCAAGAGTATAGTTTCCATCCATCACAATACACATGTGCCCTTTTACCCCTTTTGCCTTTCCCCATCTGCCTTCTCCTCTAGTAACCACCAATCTGTTGTCTGTATTTGTGTGTTTTTTTGTTTACCATAAAAAAGATGAAATTTTACCATTTGTGACAACATGGATGGACCTTGGGGGTAATGCTAAATGAAATAAGTCAGGTGGAAAAAGAGAATCTTTCTAAGATCATGGGAATGTTCCATTTCTTGATTGTGGCAGTGCTTATAGTGGTGTTTACATTGTCAAAACTCTTCTAATGGTACATTTAAAGTGAATGTATTTTATTGTACGTAAGTTATGTCTAAATAAAGATCATTTAAAGAAAAAATAGGAAAGAGGAATTGCTCTGTTATAGTCATGTCATGATGGAGAAAAACAAGCCACCTGATGTCACATGCATCTTTATAACCAACTATATTAGTTTCCTATGGCTGCTGTAACAAATTACCACAAATTGAGTGGTTTAAAACAACAGAAATTTATTCTCTCACAGTTCTGGACACCAGAAGTCAGAAATCAATCTGTTGGCAGGACCCATTCCCACTGGAGACTCCTGGGAAGAATCCTTCCTTGCTTGTTCCAGCTTCTGGTGGCTGTCAGTATTCCTTGGCTTCCTTGGCTTATGGCCACATTGCTCCAATCTCTACTTCCTCTTCACATCTTCTTCTCCTCTGTGTCTCTCTCTCTCATGAGGACACTCGACATTGGATTTTGTGTCTACCTGGATAATCCATGATAATCTCCTCTTATGCAAAGACCCTTTTTCCAAATAAGGTAACATTCACAAGTTCCAAGGATTAGGATATAGACATATTTCTGGGAGGGCTACCATTTAGGTTACGTCAACTATTGTTATTATTCATTAATATAGTACTTTTCTGCGACTTGGTAAAAGATAACAGTCCTTCATTTTTTAAACTTTATTCTGGGGTCATTATGGGATTCTATGGGTAAGCGCTTTTCCTTACTCTCTCTTCCCTAGCTTGCTGAAATGAGTCTAACCTTCTTTGCATCATAGTATTAAGACTTGTGATTCTAGGTGAAAGTCAGGAGAAATAGATAGAACTGACTCGTTCAGGTGATCTGGCTTAAGAAAACAGAACTGTGTTAGGTAAACAAATCTCCTTAGAGTTCTACATTAGATTTGGGGACAAAGCCCCAGCTACTAAAGGATTATCTTGCCTTGTTCTGCCTTCTCTATGGATGCATCATAGGAACCTTACAAGGTCAATAGAAGTAGTTAAGAATAAAATTTGAGTATTTTTGGATTCTTTGATCAAAATATGGTCACTGTATCACCTCAACTTCTGATTAGTAGAATAGAAACTAGGGATAAAGAATTTTCGTAATTCATGTTTCTTATAATTTGCTTAGGACAGACCACACATCATTGAACTGAACATTTCAGCTTGACCGACTTTTCTTTGTGCTGTGCTGTCTTGCAGACACTGTCCTAAACAAGTGCACCAGTGCAGGCCCTCTCGCATTCACTGTTTGTTGTGATGGGTTGGGAATAGGGTGACAGATTGCCTAAAAAATGTAAAGTGTTGGTCCACTTAAAAAATATGAATTGGTCTCAAATCAAAATTCTGAACTGTAATAGAAAGTATTTAGAAATTTTCCTTCTTTGTTCACACAGTAATAGGTAAATAAACTTAAGTATAATTTAAAAACTTTGGGGGCTGGCCCAATGGCACAGCGGTTAAGCTTCAGCAGCCCAGGGTTTGCCGGTTCAGATCCCACGTGCTAACATGGCACCACTTGTCAAGCCATGCTGTGACAGTCTTCCACATATAAAGTAGACAAAGATGGGCATGGATGTGGGCTCATGGCCAGTCTTCCTCAGCAAAGAGAGGAGGATTGGCAGCAGATGTTAGCTCAGGGCTAATCTTCCTCAAAAAAAAAAACAAACTTTGGAAAGAGCTAGGGTACAGACCCAATCAAATATGAGCTATCATAGGGTCTGTCTTAGAGAAGATTACAGACTTATGTTGTCCCCAGTGCTGCAGGACATGAGGAGTGGGACTTACTACCCAGTGCCTTTGCACTGCTGGTATCAATAACTATGGTGAAAGAAATGTTTTTGGAGTGTCTGTGCCAGTTTAGAAAGCTGCTTGGAAGAAGAGAACATTGATGGGGCATAAACACCCAGCTTACCCCGGGGTCCTCTAATCCTCCTCGTCAAAAGGTGATTTTATTCTCACAGAAAAATTAGAAAAGTGTTCTAGTGATTTGATTGTGTCATGGAAATAGTTGGAGAGCCCAGTTACAATCTATGTTAACTTACAGGATATATATACACTCAGAGTAACAAAATGGTATTAAATAGTTTATTATAAAGACCCTCGTCTTTTTTTGAGGGAGACTTGGACTTTTTGCTTGTTTTGTTTTACTTTTAAAATGATCAGGATTCTATGCAGGGCCGATAGCTCATTGAACTCCATTTGGCCCTCTTGGTGTTATGTTTCCCATGTTATAAATTTGCAAACTGAGGCAGGACAAAGTTGGAACATTTTCCAAGCATAGCAAATCAGTGACAGAATCTCCTGGCTTTGTGTCTGAACCTCAAACCACTAGACTATGCTTTCCATGTGTATTTTGATCTTATCAAATTAATTGTCTGCTGAGAAAGGAAAGTTATCTAGTATTCAGGTTGGAAAATTAATTTCCCAGTTTATTGTATCCCATTGTGAATTAGTCACATTGCAGACTTAGAGCATTCCACCTTCGTTTTTTTGGAGTGAGAACTGAATTGTAAAATATGCACAGTCTCACAACTTAGGGACAGTTGGACTGATTTTTTTTAGACCTATTACAAAATAATTTTTGGTAAGCAGTTAATCGAAATAGCTTCCATTTCAAAACCTCTGAATCTGAGGCAAAAAAATTCTTAGTTTAGTGTGCATGGGCGTCCTTTCAGGCCAGAACATGTGCCCAGCAGAGAAATGAGTTATTTTCCTTCTCAGTTCCAAAAGCCTTCTTGGTGGGGCCGGCCCGGTGGCGCAGCGGTTAAGTTCGCACGTTCCGCTTCTCGGCGGCCCGGGGTTCGCTGGTTCGGATCCCGGGTGCGGACATGGCACTGCTTGGCAGCCATGCTGTGGTAGGCGTCCCACGTATAAACTAGAGGAAGATGGGCACGGATGTTAGCTCAGAGCCAGGCTTCCTTAGCAAAAAGAGGAGGACTGGCAGTAGTTAGCTGAGGGCTAATCTTCCTCCAAAAAAAAAAAACAAAAAGCCTTCTTGGTTTTTTCCTTTAGAAAAAATTGCTCTGTCAAATATTTCCATATTTTTTTTAAATGTCAAAATTTAATAAGTGGTGAGTGGCAAATTAAGAGCCTCACATATTAGCTCATCACTGAAAATGGCTCTTCTCCAAATTCTGAGATTATAAGCCATTAAAAGTTATAAGTCATTAAAAGTTATACACTAGTTGAGCTCTTTTTGCCTTGAAGTTACAGGAGGTTAGGTTAAAGATAACATAGGTTTATCCAGTTGTATGGTTATCTGAACAATACTGATTGGTATTTTATTTTTCCTCTCCATTTCTTAAATCACACAGTAGCTAACTATATTTCGTCTGTGTTTCCTCTCCCTTAACGTTTTACCTTGAGCTGACACCAAGTAAGCAAAGTTTTAGACCAAAAGGAAAATGACTGTGAGAGTGATCAGCTTTTATAAGGTGAATGAACATCTTGAATTTATAGAATCCGCAAGTGTGTTTCCTCCCTCGGTTTGCTGACAGTATGAGTATGACAGTATTTTGGCTTGTGGAGTGGCCCTTAGAAATATCCTGGATTATGGATCTGAACAAATGGCATGTGTGGTTTTAGTTACCACCCGTGCCTGAATGACTTCCAAATCTATTTCAGTAACCCTGACCCCTCATTCTCTTTCTTGGCCTCTGTTTCTTGCAATCTGAATAACATCTCTTGGAAACATTGCAAGTTCAGAAAAGAACTGATGGTTTGAGGCTGATAGGAATTTCTCCTTATTTTATTGTTTAACGTCTTTATTGAGGTATAATTGATACATAAGAAAACTTCACTTATTTAATGTATACATTTGATGAGTTTGGACATACACATACAGCCATGAAACCATCACCACAATCAAGGTTAATAGACATATCCATCACCTCCAAAAGTTTCCTTGTGTCCTTTTTGTTTTTGTGTGTCATAAGATCACTTAAGAGGAGAGCTACCCTCTTAACAAATTTTTAAGTGCGTAATACAATATTTTTAGCTATAGGCACTATGTTCTACAGCAGATCTCTAGAACTTATGTCTTGTATAATTGAAACTTTATGCCACTTAAACAGCTCTCATTTTCTTCTCTTCTCTGCCTGTGGTAAGCACTGTTCTACTCTCTGCTTCTATAAGTTTGATTTTTTTAGACACCTCATGTAAGGGGAATCATGCTGTTTGTCCTTCTGTGTCCGCTATTTCACTTTGCATAACGTCCTCCAGGTTCATCCATATTGTCGCAAATGGCAGAATAATGTTCTATTGTATGTCTACATCACATTTTCTTTCTTTTTTTTAAAGATGAGTAATGTTCTATTGTATGTCTATATCACATTTTCTTTATCTATCTGTCAATGGACATTTGCGTTGTAAAAGAGAATCTTTATGGTATGTTTTAAATCTGACAGAATTAGTCCTCCTCAATGCTTTTTTTCCCTGGTATTTTAAAATATATTTTTGCATATTTATTATTCTTACCACACACACAGAGAGAGCAACAAGGAAACTTTTGGAGATGATGGGTATGTCTGTTGCCTTGATTGTGGTAATGATTTCACGGGTGTATGCATATATCCACACTCTTCAAATTGTGTACGTTAAATATGTGCAGTTTTTTCTATATCAATTATACCTCAATAAAACTGTTTAAAAAATAATAAAAACTCCTGAAAGACACTAAAGTGGACTTGAACAAAAGGAAATACTTCCCTTTTCCTTTGATAGAATAACTCACATTCATAAAGATGTTGAGTCTCGCCTAGATAATACGCAGATTTAATGTGAACCCAATTCAAATACCAGATACTAAAAAGTGTTTATTGGTATTTTCAAGCTAGAAAAATTGATCATAGGAATCTTTCTTAACTTAGTCTAATTCAGTTTTATCTAGATATTAACGAGATTATCTTGTTACCTGTTCCACCATGGTTCATTCTTCTTTCAGTAAACAAAAGACTAGGAGAGGTGTCTTTTCATTAAATGAGTACTGGTCTTGGACAGCCATTGTGTGAACTTGGGCAATTTATATTTTCTTGACTTACTGAAGGATTATACCTCTCTTATTAATGAAGTTAACTCTGTTGATCCGTTGCTAGTATGATATACTTTTCTGAGCTGTTATTTTGTTAGTGAAGAATTTAACTTTGTTATCTGCACCCTCTTATATCATCATGTGATGTCATTGTATGCATTTATTGAACACATATTATTTGATACATATTTATTGGACACCTACCTTATAGGCACTGTGATAGGCATAGGGATTCCAAGTTGAATAAGCTAGTACCTGCCTCAAAGGACACTGAGAGAGACAAACCCGTAAGAAATTATTACCATAGAATTAATAAGTCCTGCTCCTACATACTGTCAGAATACAGAGAAATGCAGTTCCACCAGGGGTAGAGCCATTGGATGAGAAGCCAGTAAGGACACTGGCAAAAAAAATTTTGAAAGAATAGATCTAGAATAAAGAAGGCTGTCAAAAAGGGGCTGGTTGAGATAATAGAAGAGGCTTAAAGAACAGGAGTCTCAAGGTCTTGATGAGATTAAAGAGCAGGTCCTCAGGCATGAGGAACAAAGAAGTATAGGAGATTGTCATTGAAAATCAAGATGTTTTAAGTAAATAGAGGTTGAACAGTGTCTCATTGTGACAAACCACCTGTATTTGGGGATATTCGCTGGAGTTAGATGAAAATCTGCGGGTATGGACATATGAAGCCAACCAATCCCTATAGACATTAAACTCATGATCATGGTCTCAGTATGTTTTAGCCAACTAAGCTAAACAGGTACAGATAATTTAGGGATGATTGAGTCAGAGGCATACAGTGTAAATTTCCTTTGTAATACATCTGGAAAGTGATAAATAAAATATTCTTGTAACCTGATAATAATAACCTAATAGATTTAAAATTCATTAAACCATGTTCAGAATCCAAATATGAACAAGTTGACTCATGTCTAGAAACTATCGATAGTTATTCTTGCTTGCAGTGGTGATGGTAGTGATATTTTTTCTTTTTTAGTTTTTAATCTTTCCCAAGATTTATGATTTTCGTAGGTCCATTTTGTTGTCATGAATATAGTAAATAAGTTTTCATGTTTTCCTCTTAAGACAGAGGAAAAGGATGATTAATTCTCATCTGCTATCTTAATTATTGAGTTATAATTATATTGAAATTCTGTGGAATTCAACTGTATTAAAATTGTCAGTTTATAAATCTGTCTTTCCAACTATACCATAGGGTTCTTCACTGTAGAAATCAATTCTTCCTCGTGGTATCCATGGAGCCTGGAAACACAGGGACCTAAAAACACAGTACCAAGCAACTAATAGCCACTTAATTGGTGCATTTGAGTATAAATGAAAGTATCTTGCTTTATTAGAAATTATTAATCATTTTATTTTGAAAACTGCCTTTTAGTCGTATCTGTGTGTTTGTAATCACCTAGGATGCTTACACGCGTTGAACTTTAGGGTGTCAGGGATAATGGTAGCAAAGTAAATGTGCCCTCCGATCTCTAAGAGTAACAATAGTAACTGAAAATTTCAGAAGGAAGAGCATATTTTCTGACTTGAAGTTTAATTTACATTTTCCAGATTAGTAATGGATTTCTCTACGAACAAGAGTCTGACTTGGGGGTTGTGTAGGGTAAAGTTCTGTTGTCCCCTGCCTGACATCTTTTTTTTTTTTCAATTGTATGAATCCCATTCTCTTAACTCTCCTTCCGTTTTCAGTCAAACTGTAACATACTAACTGCTACTGGATTTAGGATTTTTTTACCTTGTAGTTGCATTATAATTTCATTAGCTACTTCAAAATAATTTTTAAAAAGATTTCATGATCTAAGTTAAAAACATTTTTTATTAATCTAATCTTTTATTAATCTAATTAAAATCTAAGAGTACAAAAGAACAGAAAAGTAAATCGATTTTCTGTGTAATTTAAACTGAAGAGTACTCAGTCCATTAGCTAATTCATATGTAGTCTCAGGTAATAGCTAAGAAAAGTATGTCATGAGCTTCAGCTGTATATGTTTGGATTTTTAAAAATTATTTCAGTGTGTATGCTCATTGGTTTGATAATAGCGTGAATATGCTTTTTGATATGCAAGTATTTTCCAATTATGTCTTACAATCAGCTAGCAAAAGCAAGTCGAGAAAGTAGAACATGCAATCTTTGTGTTCAGCTGTTTCAGAACTGGTTTAATGGAAAAATCACTTTAAAGGTTTAGTTTGAGTTTCATGAGAAAGACATCTATATTGAAGTAGTGTGCAACTGAGGTCCTCTAGTGTCACAACTGAGTATGACATCAGCTTTTAAGATTTTTGAAGTGTGTGTGTGTTAGAGAAAGAGAGGAAGAGAACAAGGCCCAGAGAGATTACTACTTTAAAGCTGACTCAGAGCCAGGTGAGCTCAGAAAACTAGGTGGTTATGTTTTATTAGTTAATCAATCTCCAGGAAAGTTTTCCTCTGTTTTTCAGAGGGGAGGGGTTTGCATTCTTTCATGCCCACATATTTATTGATGTAATTGTAGTTGTTTTAAAGTTTGGAATCTTTCCTTTACATAATTGATTTAGATTTTGAAGATTTTTATGAAAACTCTGTTAATTCCAAATTGATCTTGTTTCACACCTTCCCTATTTGCTTAAGACTGGCTATTGTGGCACTTTAAAATGGGAGACACTATTTAATAAAGGGGAATAGTTTACAGTTCACTTTAAGCATTCTTTATAAATAATAACTTTTATTGTTTCTTTTTTACACACTTCATGGAGAATATCAATTTGTTGCTTTATTTTAAAATATGGCTGACAACCAGGGTTACCAGACATTTGTGGAAAAAAATTGTTTGAGAGAGAGAGCCAAGGGAGAAAAAAAAAAACACTTACTCCAGAGGAAATGAAGATAACACACTTTGTTTCCTAAATTAAAAGAATTCTAATAAATATCCTTAAAGAGACTGAAAAGAGTAATGTATCCATAACCAAACGGCGGTTTTATTAAGAAGGAACAGCCAGAGAAAAGAAGAGAGTTCCTGGAAATTAAATAACCTGATGACTAGAGCTGAAGGCCATGCTCCTAGCAAGTAAAGCAGAAAGTTGGTGTAAAGAATAGATTCAGTTTTCATCAGCCTGCTAAAAGTTCCAACCGAAGATACAGTGGAGGGAGAAAATCATCGGACATGACAAATCTACTTTCCTGTTAATGTTTCTCTGTTGATGGAACTCGGGAAACTTCAGATTAAAAGGCACACCTAATGCTTACTAGCACAAATGTGCAAATGCCCACACTCTAGACACATTGGGCTAAAATGTTGTAAGTCTAAAGATAAAGTACATAAGAATCCTGAAAGCTTCCGAAGAGGAATGACAGAATATCTACAGCAAAATTAGAGTCAGACTGCCTTTAGAACACGTGAAGACAGTGGAGAAATTCTTCCCACATCCAAGGGCAAGAATAGGACTTTTTAAGACATGCCATGCTGTAAAATGTCCCATTCATGCCACCCTTGTGAAAAACTTCCTCATGGCTATATTCTAGCTACATAAAAAAACACAAAAAGAATAATCTGAGGTATAAAAAATGACAGTAGTGATGATAACCTTGGTGAATAGTGTATAATTATAACATTATAGTGTCCATTAAATCCTGATGGCAGACATTTTCTCTTGAGAGCTAGGGGTTGAGTGGCTTAGGTGTATGTTTCCTTCCCTGCTTAGTTCCACAGCGACTATGTGCTAATCATAGTCCAGCAGTGTGCCAGTCACCTCCTGTTTGTCTCAGAGTCAAAGCCAAAGGCTGTACAGTGGCCTAAGTGGCCTGCTGTGCCCTGGCTCCCTGCGACCTCTGACTCCCTCGTCTCCTACCTTCTTACCCTTGCTTTCTCTACTGCATGCACAGTGGCTTCACTGCACTTTTTTGAACTTACTCTGCCCTCTGCCTGAATCACACATTTCCCAGAGAGCTGCGTGTCTTTTTCACTTCCTTAGATTTCTGCACAAATGTCACCTCAGTGGTCCTTGACCACATTCTACGTCTAGTAGTAACCTGCTCCCCCACATTCTCTTCTTCCCCACGTTTCCTCCTTAGCTCTTAATCACTCTATGCCATACTATGTATGGTTGACTTGTGTAGCTTTCAAGGAAGGAATGCAGATTTCTTTTATCTCACTTATAAAATGTGATAATATAAAAATAATGTAACTGATAAAAATCAGGAGGTGGGAAAGGAAGATAGAAAAGTCGCAAAAGCATGTTAATTACATCATCTTGCGTAGTGAAGAGTTAATTATATTAAAGAAAAGTCTAGCCACCAGAAGAATCGAAGACAAACTGCTAAGGGTGGTTACCTCTGGAAAGTCAGACCAGGATGAGAGGAGAGAAGGATTTTAGCTTTTCATCCTTGGTTCTTTTTTATGGTTTAATTTAGAATTTTTAATTGGGAGTCATACGCAACTATTCTTTTTGTAAAATTTTATTCAGCCTACTTTTTTTTTAACATCAGGTTTGTTGGGGTATAATTTACGTACCTTAGAATTTACCATTTTTAGTGTACAGTTCAATCAGTTTGACAAACGCAGTCATGTAACTATTATCAAAATGAAGAATAGAACGGTTCTGTCACGCAGAATTTCCTCATACTCCTTTGTAGTCAACCCATCCCCCCAACTCCAGCCCATGACAATCAGTGATCTGTTATTCCATCCTTTTAACTTACAATTTTATTTAATGTGGGTTTCTTGTAGCTTGAATATAATTGAGTCTTAATTCTTATCCAATCTGACAATCCTTATCTTTTAATTGGTGAGTTTAGACCATTTAAATTTAATATAATGGTTAATATATCCAAATTAAAATCTTTTAGTTGTTTTCTAATTGTTCCATTTGTTCTTTGTTCTTTTTTCCTTTTACTCTGCTTGCTTTGGGTTTGACTAATTTTTTAGAATTCCATTTTATCGCCACTGTTAGCTTATTTATATCTCTTTTAAAAATTACTTGTAGTGGTTACCTGCAGATAGTAATTTAAGTTTTAAAACTCTAATTTAAAATATCAAAAAATGAGTAGAAAAGAAATCTGTTCCAAAATGTTAATATTGGTGATTTTGAGGATTGGATTTGAATTGGGCTTACCTACTTTTCTGTATATTATTCCTAACTTCGTACATGAATGATGTTTGGTAAAAAAAAAAAAAAAAATGGAGGAGAGGGAGAGGAAGGGAGGGAGAGAAAGAAGAAGCTGGGCATCCCTGTGGAAGATGGCTTAGAGAGAATGGGGTGAGTATTCACGAGAGATGTTTGATAAATCATAAATTGCTGGAGGTTGCTTTGTGGATTTATATGGAAATTGGGCTCGTGTCTATCTCCATAAAATATATTATAGTTGTTTGTCAGGTACTTAGGTATTTTGCCTTGAGCAGGAGAGGTGGTTTACGTTGACTTAGTTCTGCCATATATCTGAAACTTTCCTAATAATTTGGCAAAGTCAAACCTGCAGAAGGTCAATTGGACACCAACAAAATTAAACTTCCTTCCTGGAAGAATAAATTCTGCCATTGGAATAGCCTTTAGGGAATTGTAGGATCTTTGTCAGATTAATGCTCCTGTAATTAGAAAATCCAAAATATGCACAAGTGAATATTTTAGAAAATGTATAGATTCTGTTTTCTCTGAATCAAGGAGTAACAATGAAAATATAACTCTTTGAATTTTATCACTAAACCTCATTTTATTCCTTAAAACAGGTTCTGTATCTGCTTTGTAACTGATCTGTTGATCTGTGACTTTTTGTTTTCTTTGTAGCTATTCAAAGGTTTTGTGTATAGCGTTTGAGGTACTTCAGGGCTTGCAGTATATGAACAAACATGGTATAGTGCACCGGGCACTGTCTCCTCATAATATCCTTTTGGACCTAAAGGTAATCGTCAGATAGTTTATTCAATATGTGTTTGTTATTTGAGGTTGGAAGCTACTGAAGTCAGGCCCACTCAGTTAATCAGAGGGACTGTAGAATAAAAATATGTTTTAAGAATATTTATAATGAAAAGACTATATGAAAGTGATGTGGTTGTTAGAAAAAAAGAAGTACCTTTAAATTATATAAATCCATGTCTTTTACATGCATTGCTTTTTTTCCTAAGACTCATTTTCTAACTTGATATTTTGTTTTTCCTTTCACTCATTTTCTAAAAGATATGCATGGTAGCTTCCCACTCCACCCTTCTCTGAGTTTGTTTTCATCTTAAGAAAACTTCTCTATTTCTATTGAATATTTTTCTCATAGAACAGCTGCATTGTATTTTCTCCTCTTGGTTCTTCTCCTTCCCTATTCCCCACTTGCCTTCTTTATTTGTCAGTTTTTATACCTTTTTATTGGAGTGCTGCTTCCCTACATGGAAATCTTATGGGAGACTAAGCAGCAGCTAGTCAACCCTCTAAGAGAATTATGGGTAGCAAGATGGTATATTTTCAGGACTAATCATGATTTCATTCTCTTTCATAGGCATATAAAATAGTTTTGAGGGAATTTTGGGAGGAGAATTATTTTCTGTATTAGTAGGATTATTATTTTCTTCTCTGATTGTCTTCCAAACTTTCACTACTGTTACACTATGGTATTAAAAATCACAAATGACAAAATGGTGCTCATTAATTTGATAGTTATAACAGTGGACTATCTAATCTGAATTGTTTTAAAATATAAACATTTTGTAATGCTGGGAAATAAAGTTCTTGAGATAAAACGAGCCAACTTTAAAATTGACTTCATTTTTTAAAGTCTTAAACATCTAAAAGGAGAAAAACTTAAGAGATCTATAAAATTTATATTTGCAGTTTATTAAGAATCTCACTTTTGTGATACTATGGTCATTCTCAAACAATATAAAGCTTGTTGGAAATCTAGCAGATTCGGTAATATCTTGATGATCTGTGAACTCATCTTTTCAAGTTAAGAACTCCCATGTCAGGGTTAAGTTATAATATTATGAATGGACTTGCAACCCCCCCAAAAAAATTCTTTTGTGAAAATTACCACAAAATATTTCAAGCAGGGGTTCAAGACAAATAAGAATATTTTTGCTTTTTTGGCTTTGTCACAAAGCTTGGAAGATATAAACAGCAAAAACTTTTTAAATGTTATTTGTCATTGATACATAAAAATATATGTGTGTGTATATATGTACATATATGTATGCATATACATGTATATATTTGTAATGATAGAAAGTAGACTTCAAACATTGGCAAATAGTTTTTAATAAAATTATGATAAAATACAATGTTTTTCTTAATGTATTTGACTATATGATGATTTCCTTATTTATAGAATATATAATGATAATCTGTTCCTGCCAATAATATTAAAATAATTCATAGTGATTTTTTTTTTACCTTTACTATTGTAGGGACATGTTAAATTGGCTAAATTTGGACTTTATCATATGACAGCTCATGGTGATGATGTTGATTTCCCAATTGGGTAAGAATATGTTTTCTTTTTTTCCTGAGTTCTGTCCTAAACTTTGTAATCTTTGATATAGTGCATATTTTGTTAATTATTACTGATAGTACTTTTTGATACAAAACTGGCTTTTCTTTATTAATAAAAGAGTAGACAGTGAGATTTTCCCAGCACCCAAAAGATCCTTGATATTGATCTTTCATTGAGTTGGCCAAGAAGCTAATAGATTACTGACCTTCTTGACCTTGTAATGCTTACCCATTAATTCTATTTCATTCGGAATTAGGTAAATTTAAGGCAAGAAGGCTGACCGGATTCTCATTTAGTGATAATGTGTGTTCCTCAAAAGACTGAGAAAGATCACTCTCATATTATGTTCTATTGTTTCTAAGGTTAATTCCCTCTTCTCTAAGCTATAATTGTATGGTAAGACTCAAGTGAAGTCACTGTGAGTGTCAGAGGTGATGTGTAGGTTCTCCACCTGAAAGTCTGTGTTTAAGTTTGGAGACGTTTGTTTGATCACTTCTGATGTGAAATCCAGATTGCTGTTGGCCTCTAGGAAAGGAATGAAAGTTTATCTTGAACTCAATTGTGTGCTTTTGCTATAGATTTTTGTGTTATATTTGTTGTGGTTACTTTTTAAACATTTTAATACTATAATTCTTTTATTGCTTGAGAGTTTCATTTTGACGTTATTTTAGAAACACAGAAATTACAAAATAGTACAAAGAATTCCTTTATAGCCTTCACTCATATTCCCCAAATGTTAACATTTCACTATATTTGCTTTTTTCTTTTCTCTTATATATATGTGTATATAAATATTTTTTAATCATTTCAGAGTAATTAGTGCATATAATGGCCTTTACCCATAAATGCTTAAGTTTGTATTTCCTAAAATAAGGAATTTTCTTATATAACCACAGAACAGTTATCAAAATCAGGAAATTAAAATGGGCACAATACTATTACCTAATCCAGAGACCTTAGTCCTGTTTTTCAGTTGCCATGTGATTGTTTTACTAGTATCCATTTGTGTGTGGCTCTTTGGACTCTCTGGAATCATTCTGTCACTCCATGACTGGGAATTATGGTTTGGAGTCACGGAGTGTGTTTCTGCAGGTGAACATTGCTTAAAAACTTAAAAAAGTCTCATTCATAAATTACTCTTTTAGCTTTATAAGTTAGACTGTAGGTTTCTTACCTAAAATTTTTGCTAGTTAGGCCATAGCTGGTAATCTTAAATTGAGTCACTTCTTCCTTTATTTATTAAGAAAATATTTCTTGAGCACCTTATCTTCTGGCTGCTGGATATACAAGAATGATAAGATAGGTTCCTGTTCTCAAGAAGCTCACTAAACTGCTTAATGGGAACATTTTCCGTTTTTGTGGGGTTTTTTTTTTGAGGAAGATTAACCCTGAGCTAACTGCTGTCAGTCCTCCTCTTTTTGCTGAGGAAGACTGGCCCTGAGGTAATATCTGTGCTCATCTTCCTCTACTTTATATGTGGGATGCCTACCACAGCATGGCGTGCCAAGCAGTGCCATCTCGGCACCCGGGATCCAAACCTGCAAACCCCGGGCTGCGGGGAAGCGGAACATGCGAACTTAACCGCTGTGCCACTGGGTCAGCCCCGAACATTTTCCGTTTTGACGGCCTACTTATTAAGGTACATAAATTCACAGTCTTGTAATTTTGCATACCAAAACTTGTGGTCATAGACAACAAACAGTTGTTTCACAAGCACGAAAACAATATTTTGTAAAGAGAGCCTACACTTTATTTTTTAAAAAGAAAAACCCTTTTGAATGTAAAAAAAATGAGTTCATGGTAAAGCTCTAATATCTTTGTCATATGTGGCAATTGCCTTTTGAAGTAGCTTTTAAGGAGCTGTAGTAAATGTGATTTCTGCTGCTTCCTCATTTTGTCTAAATCAGTTTGTGTGAGGCAGAACTCCAAAAACATAATACAAACAGAAATGAATTTTTTTACCTTTTACTTAAAGGTGCTTTAGGTTTTATCGATGAAAAGAAGAAAGGAAGTGATTTTTCTTCAAGGACATCAAGCATTTTGAAGAATTATGTTTGAATTTAAAATACTCGTCTAGAAGTGGTCTTGTGTGTAATTTGGTGTGGCATACTTTGAAGTCTTAGACCGTAAGGGTCTGACCAGACAGTATCAAAGAGCAAAATGTGAAACGTTAGCCAGGAAAAATAAAGTGATCAAACAGCTAAGGCATGAAAGAAAATATTTACACCGGAAGAAGCTTGCAGTTGATTTAAAAGACAAATATTAAGGAATAACAAAGTAAAATGTTAACATCTGTTTCAAAATAGTGTCAAGAGTTAGAAATTGGACGTTCATTTCAGCTGGCCAGTAGCTTAATACCTTGTTAAATCATGAAACAGATGATGAAAGCCGCTTACATTTACCTCACCAGTCACATTCACTACAGAGTTCTGGTAATTTTCTTTATTAAAATGCTTTGCTAAAGAAGAGACACTTGTTGAAAGGAGATAATCTACATTAAAAAACAATCCTAGAGCTTATTATTTTTATGAATTAATTCAATCAGTCTTAGATTAGAAGGGAAATGAGAATTTTTAGAGCAAGGCTCACCTCTGTGCTTCTGGAGATCACCAGTCAGAAGTTTTAGGAAGAACAATTTACCTATAGTATTGCTTGACTTTTAATTACCCATACTATTATTCTGGGGTTAGATGTGCTGGAAATCAGATTAAAAATGAACAGTTCACCTTCTAGATATATTGTGGTGCTGATGATAAAAATACAACATTGCATTTGTGTCGTATTTTCCATTTTGATAAAACATCTTTCTATATTCACTAATATTCATAACAGTTTTGTGAGATAGGCATTATTATTCCTATTTTACAGATTAAGGAACCCAAGTCCTATATAGAATATGTGCTAGGACTGAAATTAGAAAGCAGATGTTATACTGTCAAGTCCAGTGCTTTTTCCATTAGACTTCAGTTGTCTCCAGAGATTTCACACATTCGTTTGGAAGAGCAGGATGATCACCTTAGGTAAAATGACACAGTACAAATTTATGTATGAGAGCAACACAGGAGCAAATTGTTAATATCACTGTCATCATTATATTAAAACAAAAAGCAATTAAAAACCTAATTTACCCATTTGAAGTTAAGTTATATTCTCTGACTTAATTGACTTGTATTTTACATGTAAGTAGTAAGTAGTGGCAATCCTGGTATGATTAGGTGGCTACAGAAAAACACAGGAAGAGAAATGGAAGTAGTACTTGAGTGCCTGCATCACATATATTACATAGATGTTTGTTGTTAGTGCTGTCGAATTGATTCCGACTCCTAGCAGAGTGGAGTCTTCCTGGGTCATTCTCGTGCCTTCCGGCGCTGTTTCAGACAATGCTCCACTGCTACTCATAGGGTTTCATGGCCAGTTTGTTTGGAAGTGGATGGCCAGGTCCTTCTTCCTACTCTCTCTAGTCAGGAAGCTCCGCTGAAACCTGTCCACCATGTGTGACTCTGCTGGTACTTGAAATCCTGGTGGCACAGCTTTCAGTGTCCCAGCAACCCACAGCCACCACAGTATGACAGCCGACAGATGGGTTATATGGTTCCCTGACTGGGAAACAAACCTGAGGAGCAGGGGTGAGAGTGCTGAATTCTACCCACTGGACCACCAGACATAGACATTACATACACTTACATGCATTTTGATGGCAGTCATTATTGCAGGGTGGCACAAGAATCTAATGTCATTGGATTGAAAATTCTGGTTAGGTGTGCTCATGACCAAATCTCACGACAAATGAAGAACAGGCATGCACATAGGCAATAAGCAGGACAGAATCCCACTCACTTTTCATTTCTCTTCTAAAGCTATTTTTGTTTCTAGGCAGTAAGATTCAAATTTAGTCATCGTCAATAAGTCTGGTACTCACGTACCCTCTGCTTTTTAACTTGTCTATAAGGCTGTCCTATGCTTGATCTTAGCCAAAAAGCCAGGAAGCAATGTTAGGCAAGCCTAACTGGCATTTCTTTTTTTTTTTTCCCTCTCTCTTTTTGGTGAGGAAGATTCACTCTGAGCTAACATCTCTTGCCAGTCCTCCTCTTTTTTTTGCTTGAGGAAGATTAGCCATGAGCTAACATCTGTGCCAGTCTTCCTCTGTTTTGTATGTGGGACACCACCACAGCATGGCTTGATGAGTGGTATAGGTCTACACCCAGGATCCAAACTGGCAAAGCCAGGCTGCTGAAGCCGAGTGTGCCAGACCTAACCACTACACCATGGGGCCGGTCCCTTAACTGGCATTTTTGTCAGGAAATACTCTTTTTTCTTTTTTAACAGAAATATACTGAGCATATCTGGGGGGCCAGTGCTGTGGCCTAGTCGTTAAGTTCGCCTGCTCCACTTCAGGAGCCCAGGGTTCACCAGTTAGGATCCTGGGCACAGACATGGCACTGCTCCTCAACCCATGCTGAGGTGGCATCCCACATAGCACAACCAGAAAGACCTACAACTAGAATATACAACTACATACTGGGGGGCTTTGAGGAGGAAAAACAAAAAAGAGGAAGATTGGCACAAATGTTAGCTCAGGGACAATCTTCCTCACCAAAAACCATACCTTTAAAAAAAAGGGGGGGCCAGCGCAGTGAGATAGCAGTTAAATTCATGTGCTCTGCTTTGGTGGCCTGGGGTTTGTGGGTTCAGATCCCAGGCGTGGACCTACACACTGCTCATCAAGCCGTGCTGTGGTGGCGTCCCACGTACAAAATGAGGGAAGGTTGGCACAGATGTTAGCTCAGAGACAATCTTCCTCAAAAAAAAAAATTTAATGCAAAAGGACTGTGTGACTACTTCCTTAAGATAATGAAAACAAAAGTTAGCAGGTTCAAAACAAAATATTTATTAACACCCCTGTCATTTGGCAATGTATTGCTGATCCCAGTGAATACCATTGGACAAGGAAAAAAAATCACATATGTATAAAAATTGGAAAGGAGATAAAATTATCATTTTTTTTGGTGAAATTACTAGAAACAAAAATCCCAGGAATTTTAGGGTTAGGGTTGGTTAAACATTAGAAAGTTAATGTGAGGAAAATCATTTCCTCTCTTTGTAATAGATACAATTGAGGTATTCAAAAATTTATTCATGATTAATACTGATAAAAATTTTTCACAAAGAAATTATAATAGTGAAAGGTTAAAAGTGTTTTTTAAAATATTAGGATCAAGACAAAGATGTGAGCTATCATCACTTTTCTTTGATATTGGACAGAGTTATCAGTCAGCACACAAGGCAGCAAAAGCACTGAAAGCTGGAAGCATGGAAAGGAGGGAACACAAGTGTCAGTGCAAACAAATCAGTTACATGTGACTGATCTGAAGATCTACAAAGACAGCTCAAATCCGTAAATGACTAGGATTTAGCAAGGTTGCTGTATACAAAATTAATACAAAGAAATGATTTACACATCAGCAAAAAAATATGAAATACCTCAAAAGACTCTAATCAAGTATGTTCAGCACCTCTGTGGAAAATATAAATCTCTTGTGATAGACGTTATGAAAGACCTAAATAATATAGATATCATGTTCATAGATTGTTAGAGTCGATATCAGAAAAATGCTACTTCTCCTCAGCCTTTGCCTTTGAGCTAATTTCAATAAAAATTCCAACTGTGTATGTGTTTGTGAACGTGAGAGAGAGAGAACTTGACAGGATAGTTCTAAACTGTATTTATGGAACAGACGTCTGAAAATGCCCAGACACTCCTGAAGAGAAATTAAAGCAGTCTGTGTTTTGAAGGGGCTTGTCTTAGCAGTTATCAGTAATTATTTATGTAACATTACAGACCTAACATTGTATAATGGTAAGGCATTAGGCGAATTTACCAGTGGAACAAAATAGGGAGCCAAGATGCAAACCAGTGTGTATGTAGAGATTTGATCTGTGATGGGAGCTGGCACTATAGACTAGTTGGGGGAAAATATGGTTTTCAGTAAATGAAACAGAGTTCAGTTGATTATCCACATAGGACTGTCGGTAAGCTTGTACCTTTATCTTTCATCATATGAAAAATTGATTGTAGGTGGACTAAGAAACATAATATGAAAGGCTAAACTATCAGACTTTGAGAAAATAACAGATCATTTTGACAAGATACAGAATCACTAAGTATAAGAGAAAAGATTAATTAATTTGACTGAAAGATTAAGAACTTCTCATTCATAAATCCATAAAGAAATGAAAATACCATAAAGAAAATGAAAAAGTAAGCCACAAAGTGCTAGAAAGTATTTCAAGTCATAATTACTGAAAAAGGAATTCATATCCAGAATTATAAAGAACTCTTTCAAAACAGTAATTAAAGGCGCCAGCCCGATGGCGCACTGGTTAAGTTCACATGCTCCTCTTCGGCGGCCCAGGGTTCGCAGGTTCAGATCCTGGGTGTGCACCTACATATCACTCATCAAGCCATCCTGAGGTGGCATCCCACATACAAAATAGAGGAAGATTCCCGCAGATGTTAGCTCAGCAACAGTCTCCCTCAACAAAAAGAGGAAGCTTGTCAACAGATGTTAGCTCAGGGCCAGTCTTCCTCACCACAAAAACCCCCCAATAATTAAAATATCAACCACTGTGAAGGAAAGGGATAAAGTGGCAGGCATGAGATTGCTATGCTTAGGAACTAAGTCTTGCTTGGATCGTTGGTCCTTGGCTAGCACCTGGGAACTTGAATTTCAAAAGTGTTTGATCTCATTCCCTAACTGATAAGATGGGTTTACTCTGCCTGTTTGTACAGAGTACAGTTTATGCTGAATGCTGGCTTTCCTTCTAGGGGTCTTGAATTTTGGTGTGTGCTAGGCAGAGGGTGCCTTTATGACCAGTTCCTAATAAAAACCTTGGACACTGAGCTTCCCTGGCCAGAAGCCTTGCATACATGTTAGTATGTTTTTGTTGCTGGGTGAAGTGTCCTGTGTGGCCTCTGAGAGGAGGGAAAGCATAAGGAAGCCTGCATGTAGATTCCTCCAGATTCCTTCTGTGTCGTTTTCCCTGTGATCCAGCTGTGCATCCTGGCTCTGTCACAGTGTAACTCAGCTGTGAATACGTCTATGTGCTAAGTCCCGTGAGTCCTTCCAGTGAATCACAAAATGCGGGAATGGGCTTGGGGACTCCAGCACAACCACTTACTGGAGAGACGGACGAAAGACTTGAACAGGCACTTCACACAGTAGCAAACCCAAGCGGCTAATAAACGCATGAGAATATGCCTCAGTCTCCTTAATTATCAAGGAAATGCAGATTAAACCACAGTGATAGATAGGTCTCACTCGCCAGGTTGTCAAACATTAGAAAGTCTGTTACTGTTGTCCAACAGGTGTTGGAGAAGAAGTAAACAATGGGAACTGTAATACATTGCTGATGGGAGTATAAATTGGTACAACCTCTTTCAAAAAACATTTAACTTAATACCATTAAGTTGAAAGTGCACATGTCCTGTGGCCTAGAAATTCAGTCCCAGGATTATGATTGGGGAAACTTCAGATGCATACCATACATAGTCTTATGAGCAACATTGCCTATAATATATAAAAACGGGAAACAAATGCCCATTGACATTAGGATTGATAAATTTGATATATTCATAAAATAGAAGTAAAAATTAATGACTGAAAACTACATGCAATGATGTGGATGACTCTTTCAAATAAATAATGTTGATTTTAAAAGCAAATTACAAAAGAATACTGTTGGCATAATTCCAGTAATAGAAAGTTCAGAAATATGCTTAAGTAAACAATATACGTTTTAGGGAATCAAACATATGGTAAAACTATAAAGAAATATGCAGGAGTTATAAACACAAAAATTGCAGTTGTCTGTTCCTTTTGGGGAATACCAGGGGGATGCAGTTAGGGAGAAGAGAGAGACCTTGAGTGCTAATTTGATGCGCTTTACTTAAACCATTAGGTGGGTGCGTGGGTGTTTGTTGCCACTTTATTTATACATTACTCATATTTAATAGTCTTTTGTATTTACTCAATATTTACTAAAACAGTTTTCAAAAAAACTTGTTCTGTTGGTGGAAGTGAGGAGAAATAGGCACCCTTATGAGAATATGAACTGATACAAGCTGAAAGGGCAGCCTGGTGATATATGTCAAAACTTAAAGCGCACATGCCTTGTGACCCTGCAGTGCCACGTCTGGGAATTTGTTTGTCATTTGTACATACGTTTGTGGGAAATGGAAGAGTTGTATTCATTTCAGCATGTTTGTGGTAGCAAAACAATGGAACTTTCAAAATGTCCTTCTTCAGAGCTTGTAAAATAGATTAAGTGCATCAATACAGTGAAATTATTGGCAGTTTTCAGAAAGAATGAGGCAGATCTATACTTACTTTTATAGCATGATCTCTGAAATATATTTAAGTGAGAGCAGGGGCACAAAGTAGGCTGTGCAGCCTGCTCCCTGTGGGGCAGTGGTAACGGGTGGCCCACTTATCTATATATCATATGTATGGGTGACATGCAGAGTACAGAGATGGGAGAGTCTTACTTTTCAATTTATGTATTTTTACAGATTTTGGCATTCCTTCTACTCAAAAGAGTAAGTGCTGTTTTCAAAGATAAAATGTACTTTAAACAGTAGTTAAGTGTAAAGAGAAGACAGGTAGTAAGGAGGAAGGAAAAACCCCTGCAAACCTAGAAGTCTGCACTGAGGCAGTGTGTAGAACACAGAGGAAAGCAGAGAGCGGGGCTCGTGCCGCGGAGAGATGTGGTCGTCTCAGAATCGCTGCGACTTGGAGGCTCGCTTGTGATTCCTGGATGTCAAGGCCTGTGTTGCGGTGATCAGTTAGAAGGCTTCCCAGCAGGAGGCATTAATTTAATCACACTTTTACATAGAGCTTACCATACTGACAGTAAAAATGCACTACTGCTTCTTTCCCCTTTGTCGTTCATAGTGATTATTCGTTTTTAACATGTTATAGGTATCCGTCGTACTTGGCGCCTGAGGTAATTGCACAAGGGATTTCCAAAACGACTGATCATGTGCCAAATGGAAAACCGTTGCCTTCTGGCCCTAAATCAGATGTATGGTCTCTTGGAATCATTTTATTTGAGCTTTGCATGGTATGTATAAAGAAATATTAAACTAATAAAAAGAATTGTGTGTTTATTAGAATAATATTTTGGGATAGGAAAGCTATTTATTAATAATATGTTTTTGTTTTGCAAAATAACTAGATATGAGGAGAAAAGGCTTAAATCTCAATCTGACTTTCAAAAAAATTCTGTTTGACTATTTGCATAATAACTTGGTATCTCTAGAAATGTTTACACTTTTAGTAAGTGTAAATGTAAATTTACTAAGTGTAAATATTGTTTTGGTGTCTCTAGAAATGCTTACACTTTTATTAAGCATAACAAATTTATACTGTACTAAGTGTAAAAGATTAAACATTTTTAGAAATGTTTACACTGAAACTGCTTATACTCTTTGGTATGTTCATGCTCTCTCTCCCTTCTGTGGTATGCTTTCTTCCTTAAATGCCTTCTCCTCTCCTGTTCTCTTATGTTTCCTATAAGACTCACTGTGTAGTTGAACTGGCTTTTTACGAGACCTTCCCCAGATATCCCCTATATTTATTAGCGTAAAGACTAAGCTGCTTTTAGGAACAAAGGAATTAAAAATGCAGTGCCGAAATAACATGGATGTTGCTCTCCCTCGTGTCACAGTCCAGAGAGGGTAGGGTGGGCTCTGTTCCACCATGTCATGCAGAGACCTAGGCTATCCAGGATAGCTCCACCATTCCCAACGTATGGTTTCCAGAGTTGCTGTGTTTGTCACCATTTTAGCCATGGCAAAGGAGAGGGGTGAGTTCATGTAAGTGTCTTTAAGAAGATGAGCTAAAGCTTGCAAATATCAACTCTGTACTTTTGACTAGTTACAATTTACTCATGTGGCCACATATAGGTACAAGGGAAACTGAGAAATGTAGTCTTTAGCTGGACACCTGAATATTGAGAAAGAAGATCAGAATGGATTTGGAGGGACAACTAACAGTTTGTCATGTCCAAGATGAGAATGAGTTTGGAGACAAATAACAATCTGTCAATCTTGAAACCATTAGCTCGTTGATTTTTACCATATCTAAGAATTAAGTTGACATTTTCTTCTTTTTGTGTAGTTAAGAACTAATTCAACAGCAGAGGTGCTAAAGCATGATAGTTATGAGACAAGCTTCTATAGTCAGAGAGAACTGGATTTGAATTCTAATGCTGCACAGTATAGTTGTATGACTTAGGGTAACTAACCTAACTTTTCCAGGCTTTGGCTCCACTTCTATAAATCTATATTGTGAAGTTGCTGGAAAAATTAAATGAAATAATGTATATTAAGTACTTAGTACAGGGTATTGCATAGTGAACAGTTCATAAATGTTAGCTTTTATTATTGATATTAAAATATTCATAATAACATCATAACTTACATATTGGCACTGCTTTTTCTAAGGGAAAATGCCAAATTTTCTGATTCTTTGCTATCTTTTGTCTAGATCATCCTACTTTTCATTAGTGTGAAATGATAATAAATCTCATTTTTGTTTAAAATCATAGCCTAAATGAGAAATCTTATTGCAATGCAAATGTAAAGTATACATAAGCATAAGTGTGAAGTATATAGCTTTTCCTTTTTATTACTATCACCTATATCTAAACTTTTCACTGATGATCTTGTGTATGTCTTACATGAGTAATTCAATTCAGCAAATGTTGATGAGTATTTGCTGTGTGTATAGCATGACAAATGCAACAAGGAATAAACTGTGGTTAAGACGCATTGTCAGAGTTTGTAATTTAATTAAAATCCATAAACTTTGAAGATAAACACAGGGAGCTATGTGAATTCCAAGAAATGAAATATTCCATCATTGGGGCTTCATGACATTTTAAGTGGTACTCAAAGTTTAGACAGACTAGTTTTAGGATGGCTTATTGAATATAAGCGTAAATCTTCCTCTACCTCATCCAACCTTTAGATTTAATATAAAATATTAAGATGTAAATTAATAACACACCAACTAAAAGAGGGAATTTTGGGTACACTAGAAATTCCAAGGAAATAGTTGAGAAGGTGTGCCAAAACCATTTTGCTAGGAAACTCTTGCCATATCACCGGAAAGTCAGTACAGCCACTCTGCCACCCAGAAGTTTCCATAGTCCAAAAGATGGACAGGAGATTTCTGTATTAAAAGAGGAGTACATATCTAAGAAACACCAAACATCTAAAGATGACCTCTACAATAAAAAAAAAAAACCCAACAAATAGAAGAATATACACCATTGAAAGGACTTTAAAATACGTGTTTGTATTCTTCAAGAGACAAAGGAAGTAATTCCATTCATGAAACAATTATAGAAACTATAAATCAAGGACATTTACTGAAATGAGCAAGAACCTGTGAAGAGTTTTAAGAAAAAAGATATGTAATTATCAAAATAAAGGACTAAATAGATGGATCATAGGAAACTGGACACACTGAATGTAGAAGATGAAGCTGAGTAATTCTCTCAGAATATGTCACAAAGAGATAAAGAGATTCAAAGTATAACAGAAATTTTAAAAGACAGGGAAGATAGAGCCAGACGTTCTAATGTCTGTCTTCTAGTAGTATCAGAAGTAGAGAGGAAAGGCCTCAGTTTGAAAGAACCCACCAATTACCTTGCAAGGCAAGTGAAATAAATCACAACATACAAATAGCAACAAGTACCTAGAAGTCTTACACTAAAACCGAAAATGAAATAATGGGTAACATTCATTGAGCACTTTTCAAGAGCCAGGTATTGTTCTAATCTCTTTACATTTATTATCTCAAACAATACAGCAGCATTATAAAGTTTATCTAGTTATTATCTGTACTTTACAGATTAGGCAGTCAAGGTACAGAGAGGTTAAGCAACCTGTCCTAGTTACATAGTAGTAGCTAGTTGAGCAGACTTGTACCCATCAGTCTGCAGCCAAAGCTACATATACTCTTAACCAACACACTAAGCTCCCTTTACTAAGCTCTGACGTGTTTGTCACTGTCAATGAGAAAATCTTAAAACATGCCAGAGAGGAAAGACATACTACCTACAAAGAATGAGAATTAGATTGCTATTAAACTTCTTAGCAGTATGGATGCAAGAAAACAGCGGGACAATGCCATCAAAGTGCTGAGAGAAAGTAATGTTGAATTTTGAATTCTTCAACTTACAAAGTTAACATTCAGGAGTGAGAGTGAAAAAAAGTGTATATAGAATTTTGATAGACACAAAGAAAAAATTGCTGGTGGGGAAATAACATGAGTCCAAGTCTGTAGGCCTGAATAGGCAGTGTGTGTTCCCTGTAATCAAAGTTAACTGCTTCGTGTGTGTGTTTTCATCACAGGATGATGAATAGTAAGCATTTAGATGGAACAGATATTTTGGATCCACATCCTAGGAGACTTGGAATGCTAAACTGAGAAGTTTATATTTAGTTATGTAAGGTATGGGGGGCCATTTAGAGTTTTGAAGATATTGATGAAATCAAACCTGCATTTTTAGAAGATTAATATGATAATGTAAGAGATTGAGAGGAGAGAGGAACGGCAGCTTTTTCCAATGATCTCTCCACCTGTAGTTCTAATTTCCTAAGTCTTTAAAAAAGTTTTTCCTCTCTCTTTATTTAAAAAAAAATCAGAGTGTCTTTTTCTCTACATAAAAACTGGCTATCTTCTTAAGCTTTCTCCTTCTAAGTCTGTTTAAAGGGTCATATAAGTTTAATTTGTTTAAAATGAGAGAAACATAATAATAGCCAACATTTATTAAACATTTCTAGGTACAAAATGCTAAGCTCTTTTTTATACACTATACATAACCCTCACTGCAACCTGTGTGGCATGTACAGTTAATGTTCCAAATTTATAAATGAAAAACATGAGACTTCAGGTGGTTAAATAATTTGCCCAATTTGTATAACTGGTGGTGGAAAGTCCAGCTTGGCTCACAAGAGTTACTCAACACATAATCATTGAAGTTATAAGTGTTTGATTCCGGACTCCATTCCAAGGAGCCTCCTGAAGCCAACTAATAAGGAAACTATAATATATGTGTCTTAAAATAAAGAAATATACCAGCTGCTATGGGAGCACAAAGGATGGTTATCTAAGGTGTTGTGGGAGGAGGAAGGAGTGTTGTGGAATGTCTGTTAAAGGAGACCGCAGACTGCCTATATCATGGTATATGAGTAGAATTAGATGGACAAATGAGAGGGTAATATGAATCTTTCCCAGGAGCTGTCTTGGTCTCTTAATCAATAAGACTACTGGTGGTCTGGAATCCCTCTAGAGAACCAGGTATATGTGGGTCTCAAAAGTGAGGAATGCTTGAGATCAAACTAGAATGTAATGATCCTTAGATACATGAAATGTTAAATATTATGCAGCATTTTTTAAAATGATGTGTCCCCAGTGGAGCTAACTTTAAAATCTGATAAAACCTCTGAAGAGAAGTAGAGGTACCTTATAGAATCATTTTTATCTCTGAAAAAAAAAAAAAGGCCTCCCTGGAAAAAAGATGTAAATGTTAACAAGAATTTCTTTTCCCATTTTATTTAGGGAAGAAAGTTATTTCAGAGCTTGGATATTTCTGAAAGACTAAAATTTTTGCTTACATTGGGTAAGTGTCTTGCCGTTGATTATTCTTCAACTATAAATATAACCTTTAATGACTGTTAGTAATCATACACATTAAGGATGTGTTCTAAAATAGTGCATACTCTGAAATATCCCTTCTTCAATTTTCTAAGTATTAATAGGACAGCTTAAGAAGTGCCTTCTGAAATATTATGGTAGAGCTTTCCTTAATCACTAAGGATTTATAACATGGATGGATATAATCTTAGCTTCACGAGCTAGCCAAGTAAGCTAAGCTAACTTGTGAAATCAAAATATGAGAATATAAGATTGTACTGCTCTGTAGCAGTTTTCCTTCGGTCAGTGTATCTTCACTTTTGAGCTTTCTGTTTGATGAATTGTGTGAATGATGACTGAAGAAGAATGTTTATTTTCCCTTATAACAAGCTCATATATTTTACATGGATCTTACATCCAAAAATTTGTAGTTTAAATTTATAAAAATTTTTGTAAACTACTTTAGAGTGGAATAAATTAAGCATGTGTGGTAAAAAAAGGAGAGAAAAACAGTGATAGAGTACTTTGTGTAAAAGAGAGATTGGTGTCCAGGTTTAATAGGTTTTACAAATAAGGATATGTACAGAACAGCATTAATAAATGTTAAATAATAATGAATTATAAATAGAATTGTGTAAAATTTTACCATATTTACCACATTTAATTTCAAAGAGTGATAATATAGCTATTAAGGAGTCTTGGAGATTTCTAAATGTGGTCTACACACTAAATGTACACTTTAACTCTCCAGAGTATTGTGTGTACATTCTTCAAATTGTACATAATAAAAATAAATTAGTCTTAGAATCATGGAAAAAAAGGCTTTCTAAAGAGTAATGTGTTTGTATATGGGAGAGAATCTTTAGCTCTTTGAATCACGCTTTATCTCACTATTTAAGCTGCTGTCTTTCAGTATATGCGATTCAATTAATGTTTAGTGTTTGAAGCCTTTATTTTTATCAAAATATGTAAGGAGAGGTAACAAAGTCACAAGCTTTTTAATATTCCAAGTTCCAAAACTGCATTACACAATGTTAAAAATACTTTAAATAAAAACAGAGTTCAGTTCCTAGTTAGTTAGATTGGAAAAGCACCATTAATGCATACAGTGTTTCTGTTTTACAGACTGCGTGGATGACACTGTAATAGTTCTGGCTGAAGAGCACGGTTGTCTGGACGTTGTAAAGGTTTGTCATTAATCTGTTATTGAAAATGTGTTTGTTTTGCATACTTGGGATCCAATAGCAAGCTGTTTTAAAGCTGTTTATTTCTGTGTAGATATTTGCTTTTTCACAGAGCGACAAACTAATATAAATTCGTATAAAGTCCAAATAAAGACGTCTTTAAAAAAATCAAAACATCCTGGAGTAGCAAACATTTGAGTAAAATATATTTTTAAATGGGTCATTTTAAACAATTCTTTCCTCTCTTCGTTTACCAGGAGCTTCCTGAAAATGTGATGGGTCTTTTGAAGAGGTGCCTCACCTTTCACCCTTCCAACAGGTTGATATTATTAAGGGCTTGGGATTACCTGAGATCTTTCATATATAAGTAGTTGATTTTTTTTCTTATAACACTAATGGATTAAATAAGAATGTTTACATATATAGTAATACATAATTGACATTAGTATTGTAACTTTTAGGTGTGGCTTTACTGTACGTTAATAACCAAAGAAAAATAATTAAAACTGGCATATTCCAAAAGAACATAGTTCATTTCTTAGTCTCTAATTAGAAAATCAGCTAAATTATGGGATGTAGATATTCCTGGACACAAATGATGTAAGAGAAATGAAAACCAAAAGCCTATTGGCAATATGTGTTATAGCAAAGAACTTGGATAAATGATGAGATAAGCTAGTAAATGTTGATAATATGAAAGGATTTATTAGAAATTTTATTATTTATTTTCATTTGATGATGTCATTGTTAGCCACACAGTTGTACCCAACTCCTTAAGTGTATAATATTTGAAAATAATGTATTCTAATTTGTCTTTAGAAAAACGTCTTTATCAAGATTTGTTAGGAAAAGTGGAATGGATGTTAGAAGCATAGTTTTGAGTAAATATGCTATATTAAAATAAGATGGTAGGAAGAAATAAATCCAAAAGGAATTATTAGTTTACAATGTTAATATTTAATTAAGATATTCAGTAAAGCAGGTACATGGGACTCAAGCTAAAACTAAAAGAGACACTCATATATGATAATCTTTGATAGATCATAAGGAGCAAAAAGCACAACAAAGGTAAGAAATTCAGCATTTACTTACAGTCAGTTGATTTTTATATAAAGGTGTCCATCGAGACTCTGCTAAGGAAAGCTTTATTATTTTCTGTGCTAATGAGGTATTTAAGACTTTTAACTATCCCCTTGAGTGTGTGTCATGAATGACTTTCATTTGTGCTCTGTATTTTCAATGTGTTTCTCAAGGCCAACCCCAAGTGAATTAATGCAGGACAAGGTGTTCAGTGAAGTTTCACCTTCATACACCCCCTTTACCAAACCTGCCAGTCTGTTTTCATCTTCTCTGAGATGTGCTGATTTAACTCTGCCTGAGGATATCAGTCAGCTGTGTCAAGGTAATAATAGATAAGACATAGACAGTAACAGAAGCCCTGTTTCTAAAGGAAATAGCCTTATCCTAGTTTCAGTTTTGAATTTAACAGTATATATATTACATTAGTGAAACTTCATGGATGCTTATCTGGAAATTAAGAGAGAATTCTGGTGCTTAAAATATAACTAAGCTAACATTTTAATGCTTTAAATTTAAATTACTTTGGAGCAAGAACTTTAAGAATCAAAGAGAAAAAGTGGCACCAAGAAAAAATAATTACTATGAAAACCAGAGTCCTATTTTCATCTCAAATCTTAATGCTAAAATCATGTCTTCTAATTTCCAGTGGAGTTTCCTGTATATCAACACTTATATATCATATTCCATGTAGTTTATTATACATGACCTATAAAATAGAGGAAGATGGGCATGGATATTAGTTCAGGGCCAATCTTCCTCAAAAAACAAAAAATCATATTTTTGGTAGGAAGGCCATACCATTATATTCCATGTTTGTAAGAGAATGTCACCTTTTCTCTTGCCATTCCTCTGTGAAGATTATGACTCTCAGAATGTGTGTTTTAGTGACACCAGGGAGTTACTCTTACACTGAAAAGTTATCATGACCTAAGTAATGGCAGGAAATATTTACTAAATGTTCACTCAGTCAAGTATTTATTGAGGTCCTACTATGTTCCACACACTGTATCTTCAGGTGACATTCATGGGGAGGCAGACAGACATTCAGTCACACAATTACTATGATGAACGAATGCCCATGTGAACATTGCACAGTGGAAGCCTAACCTGCATGAGCCATCAAGGAAGGCTTCTCAGAAGAGGCAGCAGTTGCCTCAAGGCGTGAAGGATGGACAGTTTGTGCTGGTTGCCTACCCAAGTAGTTATCTGCCCTTGTTCCTTTCCCACAGAGCCCAGTATATCTGATACATACGTGGAATATATATCCCATGTGTCTCTGATATAGAGGGTAAAAATGCCACTTTTTCGCAAAGAAACTGTATATCCAGTAGTATATCTACATTTCATCTTCTGTGCACTTAATAGTATGAATATTCTAAAAGGAATCTTACTAAGTTATTCAGTATTTACTTTTTCAGAATGTCAGCTATTGTTGCCTATTGTCTTTTAATAAAAACAAAGTGTGATAGCTACGATCTTTTAAATTTTCCATTAATAGACATAAACAGTGATTACCTGGCAGAAAGATCTATTGAAGAAGTGTATTACCTTTGGTGTTTAGCTGGAGGTGACTTGGAGAAAGAGCTGGTCAACAAGGAGATCATTCGATCCAAGCCGCCTGTCTGCACACTCCCCAAGTAAGGAAAGAAAACTTCTCTTGGAAATGAAAAAACCTAGAATTAATATTTTTTTAAATTTGTTTTGGTCTTTTGGTAGACATTCCCAGTAAATGATTATGAAAGCCATTGAAAGTTAATACCTTGTTTTCTTGTGTGGAGTTTCTAATTGCAGAATTCCCATCAATAGTTTTATTATTATTTAGTGTGTGTGTGTGTGTGTGTGCGCACGCGTGTGTGGAATATTCGCTCTGAGCTAACATCTGTTGCTACTCTTCCTCCTCTTTTTCTTCAGGAAGATTGTCCCTGAGCTAACATCTCTGCCAGTCTTCCTCTGTTTTATATGTGGGACGCCACCATGACATGGCTTGACAAATGGTGCATGTCCTCGCCCAAAATCCAAACCTGTGAACCTGGGCCACCAAAACGGAGTGCGCCAGACCCAACCACTATGCCATGGGGCTGGTCCCAATATTTTTATTATTTTTAATAAGTAATTTGCTTTATGTCCTATTTGAAGTAAAGTTATCGTTATGGAACATCTTGCAACAATTTATGTTCAGTAAATGAAAAGTGCACCAGTCAGAACAGCAATATTCAAGAGGTTAATAAACTAGACTAGTGTGCCTATTATGAAGTACTATTTTCTACTCCAATTATATTTGTAATTGTCAGTGTACTCTGTGCCCTCATTGCCTGTCCTAGAGGTCATCTCAGTCCTAAGTCACTGTTGAGAAAAATCTGCAGAACTGCCTGACATCTTGGAGACCATCTGATAAATGAGCCTGGAAGTTAACTAACAGTACAACCCTGGTGACCAGAGTGGTCCCTGTTCCATTGCTCTTCCTGTTTACTCACAAGGGTTTGAGCCTGGATCTCTTGAGTTTCCACCAGGGTGTTAAATGTTAATTTTAGATTTAGGACTAGATTTGATCATTGTAGGTAACCATAGAAATCATCTGCTGATCTTTTTTTCCCCACATGTTAATTTTTTAGGTTAATTATTTAATAGACCACTGGTTCTCTGCTATTTCTCGTCTTAAACTGATTTTTTTTAAGATTTTATTTTTCCTTTTTCTCCCCAAAGCCTCCCAGCACATAGTTGTGTATTTTTCATTGTCGGTCCTTCTAGTTGTGGCATGTGGGATGCCGCCTCAGCATGGTCTGATGAGTGGTGCCACGTCCGTTTCCGGGATTCGAACCGGCAAAACCCTGGGCCGCCGAAGTGGAGCCCACAAACTTAACCACTCAGCCACAGGGCTGGCCCCTAAACTGATTTTTAAACATTAACTTTAATTATCCTGCTCACATGTTGGATTAAGTAGAAAATCAGGAAATAAGATGATGAAAGAGCAAGAATAAATGGTTTGAAGAATATATAAATTCTCAAAAGTAATTGTCTCAAATTCTAAACAAATTTCATACATCTGTCATTCAGTATTCTTTCTCCTGAGAAGTTACCATCATGATTTTCTTTCTTCTTCCCTTTATCATTCCCACACATAGAAACTTCCTCAGGAGCACATTTACATAGTGTCAGGAGAGTAATGTTAGGATTGGACCTGCATGAACAAAGAGTGTAAACCGTGCTTTTGTGTTCCTACAATGCTTGATATTTATATACTGTGTTCTTAATCACTCACCATATATTTGAAAATGAGAATTGTTTGGTGAAATTTCAACCAGCAGTTACATTTTTTTTTTATTAACCCATTCAGTCTAAAATTTCTTTCTTTGATGAAGAAATTGATGATTTATTCTAAATTGTTTTTTCTAGAAGAAACAATTGGACTTTGTGTGCTTATTAAAGTAATTTTTTTTAATCTCTTTTCAGTTTTCTCTTTGAAGATGGTGAAAGCTTTGGACAAGGTCGAGATAGAAGCTCATTATTAGATGACACCACTGTGACATTGTCATTATGCCAGCTAAGAAATGTAAGAATGGTATTTGGGCAAATTTGCTTCAGATCTTTGTTTTTTTTAATAAAACCTTACAGGTACACATGAAGCCTTGAATTCCTCCCTGATCTTATAAAATATGTGAGAGTTTCTTTAAGGTACGTGCCCAGGAGTGGCATTGTTGGGAAATAGGATCTGTACATCTTCAGCTTTAGCATATGTTGTCTGGTCATTCAGAAAAACGGTGTTATCAGTTTGTCTTTCTCCCTTATTGGATAAGGGTTCTCATTTCTCCACATGCTTGATAACACATGGTATTGTCAAATTTTTTAAAAAATTATTGCTCTGAAAGGTGTGGGATGGTATTTTACTATAATACTAGTTTTTAATTCCCTGATCATAGGGCAATTATGAGTCTTATTTTCTGGCAGCTTACTTAGCTCTTCTATATATTACTAGTTGATATCTTTTTCCAATTTTTCTATTGAGTGATTTTTTTTTATTGATTTGAGGACTTTTAAAAATGTATTCCAGATATGGAGTCTTTGTTGGCTGTTTGTGGTGCATATATCTTCTAGTCTGTGACTTTTCCTTTAACTTTTTGATGATGTCTCTTAATGAATATGATATGCCCAGGTGTAGATTTTTTTTGATATTTATCCTGTTTGATGTTCTCTGAACTGCCTGGATCTTTGTCATTTGGTGTCTGTTTAACTTTGAAAATTTCTAATTTTTATTCTTATTGCTTATTATTACTTATTATTATTTATTCGTATTACTTCAAATGTTTCTTCTATTCCTTTCTCTCTCCTCCTTCTGGTATTTCTGTTACACATAGGTTACATCTTTTGTTTCTATCTTAGAATTTTCATCTCTGCTGATATTACCCACCTGTTCTTACATGTTGTCCACTTTTTCCCTGAGAACCCTTAGCATATTAGTCATAGCTATATTAGATTCCTGGTCTGAATTCCAAAATCTCTGCCATATCTGAGCATGGTTCTGAAGCTTGCTCTGTCTCTTCAGAGTGTCTTTTTCATATTTTAGCATGCCTTGCAATTTCTTGTGGAAAACTTGACATGATGTAGCCATTAAAGGAACTGTGATAAATAGGCCTTTGGTGCAAGATGTCATGTTTATCTGGCTGTTTACTATTTGTGTAGCTTTTCTGTCAGAGGCAAAAATTTCCTTGATCTTGTGTCCCCTGTTATCTTTGGGTTTCTTAGATACTCTTTTCTAAATAGGGTCTGAGGCCGCACCTCTTTCAGCTGGAATCTGCTGTTACTATCCAGGAGCTCTGCTGACACAGGGACCGGGATGTGTTCTGTAATCCCATGAGTAGGTCTCAGCCTGCTGGTGAGCCTGTCTCTGGGCTGTGACCCTCCCACTGCTTCCCAGCTTCCCAGCCTCCCTCCCTCTCTCCCTCTCTCCCTCTTCAGGTACGACAGGAAGGCTGGAGGGAGCTGGAACTGGGTATTGCTCTTCCCCACATCAAAGACTAGAGAGGCTGGAGTTGGATAACCCCGCTAACACACACACAGTTTTTTCTTTTCCTGGGATGGCAGGTTCTCCTCCAGCCTGGCTGCCTGTTGATAGGTGCCAAGCCCTCGTCCCTCTGTGCACTGCCATCCTAAGGGCAGTGATCAGTGTCTGTCAATGCTCGCTCACCTCCCTTGTCCCTCTGTGAGCTGCAATCCTAAGGGTGGTTATCAGTGTCCTTCAGTGCTCGCTCACCTCCCTTGTCCCTCCGTGCGCTGCCATCCTAAGGGCAGTGATCAGTGTCCGTCAATGCTCGCTCACCTCCCTTGTCCCTAAGGCAGCGTTCAGTCCCACGTCACTGCATTTTGCTTACTTTTTTAGTCTTTTCTTGTCTGTTTTTAACTGGAAAAAACAGAAAAGATGCTTAGAATATTTATGACTTTTAAGACAGTAAAACCCAAACTTTAAAAAATGTGTATATTAATAATGCAGTAAAATTTGGGAAAATCTTATTTTTCTACTTAGAATTTTAACCCATGAAAGGAATACCTAAAAGATTAAAGGCAAAATGGGATAAATGCATGGCATGTCAAACTTTAGAGAAAAGCCAGGCATAAATCCAGTGCTTGCCAGATTCTCAGTGTTGGGTAGATTTTTCTTTCGCCTTTAAAAGTTCCAGGAGTAGCTCAGAGGGCTCAGTGCACGATGACTGCAATCCGCAGGAGATCAGTGCTGGCTGCACACAGCTCGAGCTCCTGTGTCGTTCCCGGGGCAGGTGCTCCGTCTGCAGCTTGCAGGCTGGCCCGAAGGGCAGAGCGCAGGCAGGACGGCATTAACTTACTCACTCTGCTCAGCACGTGCCTAAGATTCCACTTTACTGCTGCCTGCCTTCTTACGTCTTTGAAGAATACCTATAATCCTGGCAATGTCATTATTTGGAGCAACATTTTTTATAATGACTTTGTGAAAAAGATAATTAAGAGACTTGAATTGTGTCAGTTGATTTATCAGCTGTTTAAATCATGCATGTTCAGAGTGTGATGTGGAGATTCTTTTAAACCCTTTTTATTAGCACCTTCCTTATATCTTAGTTTTTATTAATGTCAAAACAAAAATAAATCTGACTTGAGCTTTAAATTAAGGGATGTGGATTAAAAAGTACCTTTTAAAGTAATCTTCATATAATTTAAAAATAGCCATTTATTAAATTTCATATTAGTTTTAGTAATTCTGAATTGAGTTTGGAAAACTATCATAATAGGTGTCTCACATTTATGAGGCACAGTTGGAGGTAAAAAAAAAAAATCAAAAAACTATTCTTCACAGCTAAACTTAATCACAGGAGGCATGGTATATTTACATGTTTATGATAAGAATGAACTTTAGTTTCTATTTTATACTTTTCTTGGTATCTTTATAAATTCAAGATTTTTACGTTATTTTTCCTTTTAAATACAGATCAGTGTTGCTGTCTCAGATCATAAATATGACAAATATTTTCTCTTTAAATTTACCAGAGATTAAAAGATGTTGGTGGAGAAGCATTTTACCCGTTACTTGAAGATGAGTGAGTATATATAATCTCCTTTTACACTGATTTTTCTTTTCTGTTTATATCAGGTTGGTAAAAAGCTTGTACATTTTCTTTGAAAAGAGTTTCCTACATAGAATACAAAAATATAGTGTTTTGGGGCTGGCCCGGTGGCGCAGCAGTTAAGTGCGGACATTCCACTTTGGTGGCCCAGGGTTCGCTGGTTTGAATCCTGGGTGTGGACATGGCACAGCTTGGCACGCCATGCTGTGGTAGGCATCCCACATATAAAATAGAGGAAGATGGGCACGGATGTTAACTCAGGGCCAGTCTTCCTCAGCAAAAAGAGGAGGATTGGCAGATGTTAGCTCAGGGCTAATCTTCCTCAAAAAAAAAAAATATAGTGTTTTGTTTTTTTAAAATTTTATCCCTTTTGTCAATGTTTATGCTTTTGTTTCTCATTTATAGCCAGTCTAACTTGCCTCATTCAAACAGCAATAATGAGTTGTCTGCAGCTGCCACTCTCCCTTTAATCATCCGAGAGAGGGACACAGAGTACCAACTTCACAGAATTGTTCTCTTTGACAGGCTGCTAAAGGTAGGGATTCTAAAGTGTGTTATAGGAGCCCATGTACAATCCTTGTTTTTTATTTCATTGGTAATTCTTATGGAATCTTGATGTCATGAGAACACTAATTCTTATGACCTATCTTTTCTAATTAACGTTAATGTAAAAATGATACATGTTCATAGTAAATAAAATTAAAAGGTAAAAACAGGATGGAGGAATCCATGCATAATCATGTTAGACAAAAGAATTAATATCCTTGATATTTAAAGAATACCTGAAAATCAACAAGAAAATCACTGTTATTGAAACAGAGAAACGGATAAAGAACATAATAGAGTTACTAGTCAGTAAAGCTATTCAAAGTATTTATCCACACTAGGAATGAATAAAAAATTAAAATAGGCTTTTTTGCATACTAATTAGCAAAGTGAGCAAAGGTGTATTGAGATTGGAACAGTCATTCTTTTGGAATAAGTATAAATTGATTGAAACATTCTGTAAAGCTCTTTGAAAGTATATATCAAGAACTTTAACAGCATCCGTACCCTTTGTCCTAATGATTCTCTTCTAGAAATCGCTCCTAAAGTAAAAAATTTGTAAAAGGACAAATGTATATGCTAGGATATAGAAGTAACCGTAATAATAACTTTTTTGAATACTTTGTGTATCACTAGATATTTTACTTAGTGCTTTACATACATTATTTAACCCATGTGAGGTGGGTAATATTATTCTCCATGTGACTCCTTTGTAATTCTCCCAGAGCACAAAATAGAATGATTCAAAACAGTAGGATCAGCTCTTCTCTTTGTATTGTACGAGGTTTACAGAGAATGAGGAACCATTCCACTGCTGACTTATGTGTGTTAATACACAGACAAAGTCATTTCAGATACTCAGAACTGTGTTGCAGGTCACCCTTAGCCTTATCACTGGCGTAGTCAGAACTGTCTAGACTAAAGGTGGCACTTGGTAATGTGTGGTATTTTCATATCTTTCTTCATCTCTAGGCGTATCCATATAAAAAAAATCAGATCTGGAAAGAAGCAAGAGTTGACATTCCTCCTCTAATGAGGGGTTTAACCTGGGCTGCTCTTCTGGGAGTTGAGGTAAGAAAAAAAGTAGGTTAGCAGCTGGTCAGTAGTGCTAAGAAAGAAGAAGGAAAATGCTTTCTGAATATATGTTTTTCAAGTCGTTGGAAAATTATCTAGTAAAATGTGAGCATTAAGAATATTTGACAATTTTAAGTGAAAGGAATAGAGGAAAAGAATAGACTAGGTAGAATATAAAAATATAATTGAAGGTTTGTTAGATTTATTCTATTTATTGTTTAATGAGACTCACAGAAGTTATCTTGATTATTAATTTTAAAATCAGAATATTTTGAGAATATATATGTATAAGTGTTTAGTCCTGCTAATAAAGTCTGTTCATTTAGGAATACGATAGAATTGCCTATTTATAAAGAGTTCTGTCTAAATTTGAAGAAATCTTCCACTCCAATTTGAACCTTGTCAAAAATCATTAACATAATTTTAGTGCCTTTTGGCATGTCCATCTCCCCAGAACCGTGCAGCCAAGAGAAACAGCTGCTCTGTCTTCTGCAGCACCGTACCTGTGGCAGTGAGGGAAGGAGGGGAGTCACAGCGGTATTAGGGTGGCTTGCGATACTAACAGAGAACTTCAGTAATGGCAGTCATGATAACGGGCCAGATCCTTGCCAGATTTTTTCATTTCCTGTCAATTTCTCTGTCATCCTGCCGTCATATATTCTCTTACAGATAACTTATGGATCTCCCCCACCAATTTTTTGTGTTTTAATTCCCCCAACTATTTTCAATCCTTTTAACTTGCTGTTGAAAGAGTTCTTGATTACCTTGATAAGAGTCTATAAAGTTTGATTGGTTGCTTTACAAGAATGCCTATTGTTCCACACCATACATTAATAGTTAGAATTGTAGACCATATAGTGCTAAAGTTCAAGAGGACTTCCGAGGTCAGGTTGTCCAATCTCTTGTTAAATAGACGTGCCAGAGAAGTTGATACAGCATGTAATGTCAGAGTTTGGCCTCCAAATTCCTGGCCCTTTCTCTACCATTACAGTAAACCAGAGTAACAAGAATTGTTCCATGCTTGGTCCTATAGAACATGACCAAAATTTGAGATGGCTTGTCCAATTATTCCTTCTGTAATGGTATAACTGAAAAATGTAAATGATCCATTTAGTCCCTTAATGGTTCCATAAGTACGTGACATTTCACTCTTTAATTTATCCCTAACTTCTGCCTCCTAGGGCTGAAGTACCACTCCTTGAAACAGTTTCATTTTATTTTTTATTTCATTACCAACTTTAACAGGAATATTTCTCGTGGGATAACCGCCCTCCCCACCCCACCCAAGTTTTTAAAAATTTCTTCATGAAACTTATGGCATATGAGATGGCAGTGGATAGAGAGCAGGGCTGTTGTGTTGTGGAGGCTGAGTAAGCACACTCGGTAGCTGAGTGACTCGATCAATGCCTCTGTCTTCTGGTTTGTAGAATTCATATGTCTGCCAGTTGTCACAGACTCTCATCACAGATTGTCAAAGATGAAGAGTTTTTCTTAAGAGGTATACTTTGGGTTTGAATGTGCCTCTCTCTAATTGTTTTCAAAGATAGATGTTTATAAGAAGTAGATTTTGCCTAATTAATAATTTATATATCTTTTTTTTTTGCAGGGGGCTATTCATGCGAAGTATGATGCAATTGATAAAGATACTCCAATTCCTACAGATAGACAAGTATGATTTAGATTTTCTTAAACAACCTAAGACAATTTGCCAAATCTTTAAATTTTAGAAAGACATGAGGAATTTTCTTCTTGTCCTTATGAGTACTCAGCAGCCCTTATGTGCGTATGGTATTAGACTAAGCATAACTCTTACACTCACAAGTTAGTGAGCTAGAACTGTTGCTTAAAGGAGTGTAGGCCAGGGGCCAGCCCCAGTGGCCTAGTTCAGTATGCTCTGCTTCAGTGGCCCGGGTTCAGTTCCCGGGCACAGACCTATGCTGCCCTGTTAGCAGCCATGCGGTGCTGTGGCCCACACACTCAAAGAAAATAGAGGAAGATTGGCATAGATGTTAGCTCAGGGTGAATCTTGCTCAGCAAAAAAAAAAAGAGTGTAGGCCAAGTAACTTTGCCTAATAATTGCAAGTTTTTATCTGAAAATTTGCCCTTTATTTAGAGCAGGTTGTAAAGGAAGTTTTTTGAAAAATGTATTAGTACATACCTTTTCAAAAGAAATAGTCTGTTTTCCTTGTTTAAGTATACATGTAACTTTTTTGGTATTTCCAGAGGATTAATATAAAATTCAAAAACTTCAGACACCAGGATTATGTAGGTGACCTATTCTGAAATTCATAATTCAGTCTCTGCTTTTCCTTATTTTGGAGTTTATTGGAGATCACTTTATTACATTTCCATTTTATCATTTTGCTTTTTTTACAGATTGAAGTGGATATTCCTCGTTGTCATCAGTATGATGAACTCTTATCATCACCAGAAGGTCATGCAAAGTTTAGACGTGTACTGAAAGCCTGGGTGGTGTCCCATCCTGATCTCGTGTATTGGCAAGGTAACTTTGTTTCCCTAATTTATTAGGACTCTTTTTGAAGTATTAGGAGCATGTTACATGACTGACAATTTTAAAAATTAAAACAAAATAATCAAAATATCCTTGGCTTTGAAAAAAGTCAATACTAAAGCTATGATCCATTTTTTGAGAGGTTTATATGAGAACTTTTTTTTTTAACTTTGTCTAAATACCTAGTAGATATCATTTAAATATATGATATTCGATGAGACAACTTGCCATCACATTGTTAGGAAAGTAGAAAGAATATTTCATGCTATTGTAATCTTTGTGGGTACATTTTTTCAATGCTCATGCAAATAATAAAATAATTTCATACCTTAAATAATTTGGGGCTAGTTGATATTCTTGACATCTCGTGATTCACAACATATGCTTATCATGGTTATTAGGAGTTGGGGGAATAGGATATCACCTTAAATTACTCATTTTATTTATTGTCTCTCTTTTTTAAATATCTTTAATGCTCCACAGCCTTGATTTCTAGGTTTTCTCATAATTATTTTTGTCATTGATAAATTCATGAATGAGAAACCCATTCCACCCAGTCCTATTTTTGAATTCATTGTTATGAAGAGTAGTTTTTATATTTCAATTCTCTGTTTCTAGCCAAACTTAAAATGAAGCATTATTTTTCCTAGTAGCTCTGTCTTTTTAAAAAAGAGTTCTATATTTTCCTAAAAATTATAGGTAGGTTTATGTACATTCGTTCAACATGAGAACATATAAATAGCATTATCAATAAAGGGAGTGTGTCATATATTTGTACTTTACAATTTTTAGAAGATTTTCTTTCATTGTCCCTGAGAAACATGTAAGACAAATCCCCATCGCCCAGACAAGGAAGCCTGCCTGGAGATGTGGAGCGGTTGCCCAGGTCCCACAGTTAGGCTCGGAGATGAGGAAGCCTGCCTGG
>NC_060269.1:2049375-2120694 GCF_021613505.1 Equus quagga | reverse complement strand
CCTGCCTGGAGATGTGGAGCGATTGCCCAGGTCCCACAGTTAGGCTCAGAGATGAGGAACCTTGCCTGGAGATGTGGAGCGAGTACCCAGATCACAGTTAGGCTCAGAGATGCGATTACATCCTAAGGCTTCTATCATTTTTACACTTTTCTCTTACTGTATTTCTCTCTTCAACTCATAATAATATTGATAATCATAATAGCTGATTTGTACTGGGCATTTGCTATGTGCCAGTCACCATCAGTTACTCTTCACCATAACCCTGAGGTCATACATTTCTGCATGGGTAATCCTGATAATGCTTAATCTATATAGAAGTAATGCATATAAGAAGGTATTTAAGGTCTATATCTACATAATCCACGTATTATCTACGTATACCTGCAATTCTGCTGGATTACATTTATTTGAATTCTTTCTCCCAACCCCTCCCCATCAGGTCTTGACTCACTTTGTGCTCCATTCCTATATTTAAATTTCAATAATGAAGGTAAGCCTGTTTATCATTTAAATAATCATTGTGCATATTATTCTAAAATATTTTATTCAAACATGAAAGGTTTTTGTTTTCCTTGTAAGGTTCTTGCTTTCTTCCTCATAGATGCTGTAAATTTCTATGAAATAATGTGTTAGACTCCTTTTAGAGAACGTGAAAGATTAATTGATTGCTGGGGAGTTTCAGTCATGACCAGGCAGAGACTAAAGATTTAGGGGAGAATCTGTTTATACCAAATGTGCTCATCCACTTTGGTGACCATTTTTGTGAAACATTGGAGAAAATTCTGACTTCTTTAAAGATTAGTTTTAGTCTGTGTATACTTTCCAAACAATTTGTAAAGAAATCTATATTGCTCTTGCATCTCCAAAGCATGTCATTTCAACCTCTACTTCCTTAATGAAGACTTTTCATATTCTCCCTCCTGAGCCTGTACAGCACTTAATATTTCCAGAAATTTATCTTGTGTATGTTTTGCATTATAGTTATTTATATGCTAATATATAACCCGTTTTTTTGGTTAGCATATTTTTTTAACGACAAGATTTTTTGTTTTCTGTCCCTCTGTTATAATGCCCTTTTTATAGTATGTTTTTCAATAAATATTTGTTAAACTTAATTGACTCAAATCCCGAATGATATCACGTGTTGTAGAGAGTGTCACCATATCTAGCATGAGTCTCTAGAAGCTCAGTCTCATAATCTCCATCTTTTCAAATTCTGCTTTTTGTCATAATTTGCATAAATTTCTGCAATTGGTTAGATAGCGTAAACCAGAAACTAAAATTTCTTTATTTGAATAGTTTTTAAATGTACAGTTCTCTGATATCATTACTCATTAATCTAGACTAGTTTTCCTGTATTTAGTTAGGCATTGTCCATTATCATACATATTGATCCAGGAATAGTAAAGGATCAGTGTTTGAAAAAACAATTTATGACTAACATTTCTAAATCCAAAGTTCTCACGCTCTTTTGTTTGTATCAGCAAAAATTAAGGATCTTGAGGTTTGTATAGCTCATTAATGATGATCATGTTTAGAGATTTAAAAAATGTATGAAGTCTGGTAATAAGGATTTTTATTATTGTGGGATAATGATTGCCACAGGGGTTTGAAACTGAAAACTTGCTGGGGTGATTATCTCTTGTTGTCCAAAATACTATTTTAAACGATAGAGGGATTTTCTACCCTTGATTTTCTGTTTCCATTAATTATTAACATAACTCTTGTTTAATAGTAGATTCAAGGAATGTGCACTGAGTGAGTGACTGCTGATCGTTTACCCGTTAACTAATTTGTTTATCCCTTTGCCGTGTTCTTTCTTAGCCTTGGCTTATGCGTGTATGTCTGCCTTTATCCCCAAATACCTGTATAACTTCTTCTTGAAAGACAACTCACATGTAATACAAGGTAAGCAAATGTCCTTCCTTGTCTGTTTACAGGGCAAGTGCTTGTTACTCAGTTAAATTTATGATTTTCACCTGATCAGATAGGGTGATTAAACCATCACTAAAACCCATGAAGAGATGGTTAAGTTTAGTCTTTCCACTAAGTCCACAAAGAATTTAATATCTAATCTCAGTTCAGTTCAAATTCAGGCATACCAGTTTAAGAAAAGTCAGGTCTAGCTGTTTGTCTGTCTCACAATTAAAATTGCCCATAAAAAGCTTCACCATGGAGCAAGCCTATTGTGAATTAGTACAAAGGTTAAACAGTGTTTGTCTAAGTAAATAGATATTAAAAACACTTCTCTTTCATCTCATTCCCCATGCTTGAACCCAAAATATCCTCCATTTCTCCTGCTTTCCTAAAATACACCATTCCTTCAGAGTCCAAGAGAGGCAACCATCTGTGAATTCTTTCTGGAGTACTCAGCCACGTTCAAACTTGCAATATAGTTTTCTGAACTCCTTTTTGAAAGTAATGTAACAGAAGTTGATAATAAACACTTTTGAATCAGACAAACTTTGTTTCAAATTTAAGCCTCATTACATATTGTGAATCTTGGACAAATAGTTTGCTTGTTGTAATTTTTCTCATATCTAAAATAAAGATTGTTGTAAAGGTTAAACATAATAACATATGTAAATACCTGGCATATAGAAACATTCAATTCAATAACAATAATTGTTAATATTTTATTGTTATTTTTACTATTATTACTATTTTATTACTATCATTATTACAGTTTTTTTGCTAGTATAATAATCATGGCATTACATATTGCTTTATGTCATATCTTTTGAAGAAGATTTTAATGTTTTAAGGGCAGGAGATTTTCTTATAGTTCTGTATTTCTTTTAGAACAGACTGCAAAGCTGGTCACACAGTCTCCCCTTTTACCGTTTTTATAAAACTTATCAGATACCCCCTTCATTTAGACTTTTTATTTATACATATATGTCTTATTAATTCTAGTAAACTTTAAACAACTTAAAGCTGATAATATGTCTTCTTTATACTTATATTATTATGGTTTGGTATAATTCTCTCAATTTGAATAGACAAAGCAGGACACAACTACAGATTGTGTCTGATTTATCAAAAATTCTGACCAAGTGGGGTCCCAATTAGCAATATTTTTACTTACTTAGAAATAAGTGTAAAAGTAGAATATAAGAGGTCAATATAATGAGAAAATAATTAGAAAGGAAACAGGAAAGGAAATGTAAATTAAAAAGATAAAGAAGCTGAAAAGAAAAGAGAAAGAGGGGCCAGCCCTTTGGCCTAGTGGCCAAGTTCACGTGCGCGCTCCACTTTGGTGGCCCGGGGGTTCGCTGGTTCGCTGGTTTGCTGGTTCGGATCTGAGATTACTAAGATTACTCTGAGATTCAGAACCTTAGAATACCAGCTGGATTGAAAAAGATGGAGGGATTTCAAAGGGATAGATTGATTAGAGTTTCAGAGATATTGCAAAGCAAGCTTATAAATTGTAGGAAAGACATACTTTAGGCTATTGAAGAGAAAAATCTGGCCGATGAAGAGAAGCAGTCGTTTAGTTATTAGGAATGGGAACTAACCCTTCGTGGAAAACCCAACTATACCTTAGTGTCACTTTGCACTTAAGAAAGGAGCAACCCAGAAAACTGGCCTCTAAAACTTAAACTGTTCTTTGATGTCATTCTGCTGTGGATTGTCACTAACACAGCCATTGGAATTTTGCCACAACGTTAAACATATTCTTGTACTGTTTGTAAAACCAAGGCAAATCCATACTTGGACCGTTGAAAGATGTGATCCCTACAGGTCAGAAAGGGAAAGAGAGAGGAAAATACGTATAAACCGGGGAAATTAAATTTCGTGAAAATTTCCCCAATTTTCTGTCTATGTATATGTGTTTCTAAATCCTTTGAGGGCAAGAGTGGTATCTCCTTCACTGTATCCCTAGCATTTAATGTGTGCCACATGCAGCTAGGAGTGGATATGTAACTAAACTGTGATGTTTTTGAGAGTTAAAAGGGACATTAACTGCATCAGACACTGAGTCTACAGGTGCAGCTGGGCTCTGCCAGGTAAGGTAGGATGTGTGGTCATACTACACATAGACGTTCAATGAGTCTTTGAGGGGGAGGGAGAAAGGAAGACAGACGTCAAAGTCTAAAGTCCAGTTGTCAAAATGGGAGTGTGATATAAATCTCCTTTCTCATCAAACAGTAACAATGAGGGGTAATGTGCAACTTCACCATAAAGGGTTATGTATTTGGAAAAACAGTGCATTGCCTATTTCCAGTTTAATGCACATCTTTGTCATGGATGACTTGATGATAGGATATTGAGAGAGAGCAGGAAATGCATTGGGCATATAGCCTTGCCATTTTCAAGAATGTCTTGCATTGTGTGACTGAGGGTATTTTTCCTGAGACAGAAATGTTCTACCTTTACTAGAAATGTTATAAGAACTACCCTGAGGCGCAAAGTGAGTTTGCTCATACATTTTTTATCTTTTTATCAAAAAGAAAATGGCTCACAATGTAGCCCTAAAAATTACCTTTCTCTTTTTTTCTCTTCTTTTGAACCTCTGTCTTCCCATTTAGACAGAAAGCTTGGTGCTTGTTCTTGTGACTTTAGACAGTAAGCCAAATTTTACAGCCTGCAAACTTTGTAATAGGAAATAATCTAATTAGGTTCATTTGCAATTGTTGACCTTAAACAAGTAGACAATCTGTTATTTCTCCAGCAAAAATGGGTTTATTCAGGATCAGCAAAGAATGGCAATTTGAGGTCTGCAAGTATGGCGAGTCATGTGCAAGTCCCAGCAGCAGGGGGAGAGGGGGCACTCTGATGGAGGGTAGAGGAGGTTGGGAGCCTATTGTAAACAAAGAGGGCAAAGTGTTCGAACTCCCTGGCTGAGTTGTGACAGTTTCTCATGGGCTGAACTTCTTGCCATCAAGAAGAGCAAGTCTTTCTTCCTCCCCTTGGGCACCATCGACGTAGGGTGTGAGAGCTCCCCCTTTTGGCCTCCCGACTGCATTATAATGAGGTTTCTGTTTATTAATTTTCACACAGTAAAGTAACTTCAACTTCTTTTGAGTGCTGTGAGTGAAAATGTCACCAAATGGTTTAGCTTGGGCACATTATAGTTGACAAGAGATTTATGGCTCTGCATATTTATCTATACTTAATCATCTTCAGGATAAACTAACAGCCTCATGGAAAATAACAAATAATTATAGAACTGAGAATGCCATTTTTTATTTGTGAGCAGAGGAAACCTTTTGCTTTCAATCTGTTGCCCATCACCCTCTACTTCTTACCCCAGCAAAAAGAATGAAATCAGAAAGATTGGTCAAGAAGGAAAAAATAAGCATATCCATGTGTGGGACTTTTTGAAATTTCATCTCTGTATCTATTTTATGTTTTTTTTTTTTGAACAAACAGCTTATTTCTAAACAGCTGCTCAAAAATATGATAGTATCAAGTAATATCCTTACACTGAATTCTTTGTGCATTGTCATTTTAAAGTATGTAACAAGAAGCTGTTTTAAAGGAGAGGAATAAGAATTTTTAATATGGGGAGGGTTTAGAAGGGAAAAAGACAACTTATTTTCATTTTATATCTCATTGCAAAAAATTGAGGTATAAAATTTCATTAAAACACAGAAAATTTTTATTAGACATAATTTGTATAGTAGTGAAACATTAAACTTCACCTGAAGGTTAAGGAGAAATTTTACAAATACCTTGATTTTTTTTTTTTTTAAAGAATAGTCTTTACCCTTACATGGGTCACCTATTAGTTATAAAATACTATTTGGGGGTTATTATATGGCTCTACCTGTATATCTGTATTATTAGAAATCACACTTAGAGTGTTTTCTGAATATTTTAAAAGAGTCAGCAGTAATATCTGTGAAATCCTTTGTTTTATTTTGACTACTGGTCTGTTTTTCTGCGGCTACCCTTAAAGTCTCTCAGGTTTGTTTACAAATCAAAGGACATATGCATTTCAGTTTTTTGGGTTTTTTTTTTTCTTTTTTTCTTTCTTTTTTTTTTTAAGGAAGTTTATCCCTGAGCTAACATCTGCCAATCCTTCTCTTTTTTCTGAGGAAGACTGGCCCTGAGCTAACATCCATGCCCATCTTCTTCCACTTTATATGTGGGACGCCTGCCACAGCATGCCTTGCCAAGTGGTGCTATGTCCGCACCGGGGATCCAAACTGGTGAACCCTGGGCCACTGAAGTGGAACGTGTGCACTTAACCACTGTGCCACTGGGCTGGCCCTCAGTTTTTTTTTAATTTGCTGAATTTCTGAAATAACTTGAAATATGACATAGTGCATTTTTCATCAGTTCTATCATATTCCCCCTTTAAAGAAATTTTTCTGAGTATAACAAGCCATAGTATGTCTCATTCCAAAGCCTGTCGTGAGCAATCAAATTTATGCCAGCCTTATAACTTATATAACATATATGCAATAATATACAGCCTATAATAATATATAAAATGTATATGTACATTTGTGTGTATTTTATACATATACATATATATGTGTTTACACAGATTTCATATTTATGTGCAATTATAATGCATATTGTATATCATATAAATCTAGCCATCAATGTTTGACAGAACACGAGGAAAATATTTTCATGATGGATTAGGTTTCTTTAGTATATCCTCAATTAGCCATGTTATCTCACATAGTAATTATCTTTTATAAGGCTCAAATAAGAATGCTGTTTAATAAAGGAGCATAGTTGTGGAGCATTACCTGAAGCATGATTTTCTGGTTTGAAATGAAGCAGCTTTTTGGAAGTTAATAACTATGCTTTCATCAAGATACAGCTGAATGCTTGTGATTATTGGTGTTGCATAACTCTAGCTCCTGGGTAAATTAGGACTATAAACATACTGTCACTAATTGGAAGTAAGAAAAGAAGTTAAAGAAAAGTTAAACGTGGAAGTTCCCTGGGGCCATGGGGTCTGTCCTGGGTCTCCACTTTAATCTATAACTCTTGAAGCTGATGTTAATTGTACCTTTCTTGTTCTTAGAGGAAAAGATGAGACAGTGGATAGATAGAATGGATTCTGTTGCAGTAAAATAAAGAAAATCAATTTTCTTGATTTTCAGATCAAGAAAAGTATTAATCACATCCCATTCTTTATCCAGCACCCATGGGTAAGGTTCACATTAGCTCTGGAATTCAGCTTTATCATGGTATTCAATACAGCACCACCTCCACTTTTCTTTTTGGCCTTCGTGCTTCTCTTTGTAAAATATGTAGCATTGCACATAGGTAAACAATTATATAATACATTGTGGTCGTTAAAAGCAAAGTTTTAATTGAGGAAAATGAGGGAAGGCTACTTATACTAACAGATTGTCAAGGATTTAGTCCTATTTCTTCAAATATTAAAAATAAAAGAACTTTTAAAAACTAGAAAAGAAAGGCAGACATTATTTTTAGAGATTATTTTCACCAAATAATTGGTTTGAAAAATAGATCTGTTACTTTATTAAAGGGAAGAGTTGAAATTATCAATTGAGGAAAAACATTCATTGAGTTATTGTTATGTCAATCTCAAAAAATAAATAAGTTGAGCTCTTTGAAATATGTGTTAATTTGTTTCTAATTAATAAAATATGATGGTTACTTTCCCTTGAGTTGATTGTTGCCAGTGTCTTGTTTAGATTAGTACATAGTAAGTAAATGGGCAAGAATAGTAATTTGTTGAAAGAATGGAAAAAATAAGGAAGTATTCCTCATATTCCAGCTGAACCCTCTGAATTAGAATAGGATTAGTGTCAACAGCAGATATGTTTAATTGCCTACTGTTTACCTGTTTTCTTTTTTTATTTAGGTAACATTGATTTATAATATTATGTAAATTTCAGACGTTATTCCTAAATGTGCCACATGCAGAGTCTTAGATGGAAATGAGTGGAACTGGAACAGATGCCTACATCTGTATATATAAACAAATTTGAGGCATAATTATCCCATTTGCAACAGCTTACAAAGTGTTGTTCCTTATTAAATATCTGTTACACTTTCTGAATATACGGTAAATGTGAGACATTTAATATTGCTAGAGAAAGTGTATTTGTTGAATTTAATAGGAAGACATCATTCGTCATGTGTACAATTTGTGATTCAAGAAATGAACTGATAGCTCTGAAGGTAGAAAATAAGTTGTGGCATAGCTTTTTGCTATGTTTGTTTAATAGTATTGATGCAGGCTCGGTGAGTCAAGGAGTCAAAAGAAAGATTTCTTGGATTCTCAAGGTCTGGCAGTAGTGCTCTTTTATTCATAGAATAGTATGGAATAGCATGGGAACAGGACCCATGGGCAGTAAAAAACTGCAAACATGGGTTGAGGGTAGGGCTAAATTTAAGGCATAGGTATGTGAGTTACAAGACAAAGGAAAGATTATGTAAAGAAAAAGTCGTTAAAATGGTATCAGTGCAGGTGGGGTCTGATTATTGGGTAGTCCTATAACTTTAGATAAGAATCAGATCGGATTAAGTCAGGATGTGCTATGCTTCCGGAGGATGATATAGATCATATAGATCGGTATGTAAGACAGGTCACCTTGGGCTTCTCTCCCTGGGGCAGCCTTGATCCTCATCACAGCCAGTGAAATTTTATCCCATCCAAGTCACCAAACTGTAAGGGAGGAAGACATTTCCTCTACCCGCTCTGGGTTCTTCTGGCCGGAGAATGAATTAAATTCACATGAGACAGAATAACAAGAGAAAATTAAACAAAGCTTTATAACATGTATACATGGGAGAGGCTCAGGCAACCTGAGCAACTCGCCAAAATGGCTAAAGCTACCACCTCAAATGTCATCTTCAGCTAAAGACAAAAGGGGATGTTGGTGGTGGGAGGAATCAGTTACATGAGGTTACCAGACAAATACAGTAAATAAGAATAAGATTATTATGCAGATTTAAGTCCTTGCCTTCCCCATTAAGAGATTCTAGAGATAAGGTCATCCCCCCTTCTTCCTGGCACAGAGCGGGAGACACCTTTACAGATGGAGATTTCCTTTACAAATGTAAATATCTCTTAACAAAGGGTAAGTAAATTCTACTTTTCAGAGTTTCTTTCCTGTCTACAGTTTTTAAAAGTAACCAGCCCAAAATAATCCTCATCAATATCAGTAAGTGATTAAAGTGGTAACAAAACAGAAAATTATCTATTAAAGTATGTTTTCTTCATGGAGAAATTAAATTTCATTCAAAATAGAAGTAAAACTGTAATATTTGTGAATTTACTGTCTTTATTTGAAGTACTGTATAAAGATGATGATTGCCTTAAACTCTGTTGTCATTTCAGAGTATCTGGCTGTGTTCTCTCAGATGATTGCGTTCCATGATCCAGAGCTGAGCAATCATCTCAATGAGATTGGGTTTATTCCGGATGTAAGTACAAGGTGCACTGATAGAACAGGAGGTAAACAGTAAAGCAGGAATTGGCAGCACGAGAGAATACTGTTTTTAAAGTTTTGTTGTCATAGAAGTCCATATATCTAAACAAGTTCCTGCTGCTAGTTGTAGCCTGTCATCAGGTTTGTGTGGTTCCTTCCATATTCTCAGCCTTAAGTAAAGGGAAAGTATATTATGTTTCTTGATACTGTCAAATTGTTTTGAAAACTCAGTATGAGCATTGTATTAAACTGTACTGTGAAGCGTTTTCATTTGGATTTAATGATACTCAGGGCTTCTTTTCAAGAAGTAAGAAACTAGAACTTCAGTGAGTTCTTAAGTAGCTGCTTCTGCTTTGCTTGATGTATTACCTTGGAAGCCTTGCCAGATTGCAGCTTACTCCTTTAGCTTCTTCGTAGTCCACGTCAAACCAAAAGTCAGAGCTGACTCAAAGGTTAGCCAGGTGTAGCACAGCCTGTTTCTTATCTGCGGTGTGTGACATGGATCAAACCTCCTGTTAAAGGCAGTTGGAGTCCAGGATCATAGGTTTTTTTAAACCTCACAGAACACTTTTTGAGATAGAGATCTCCTTATTCCATCTTAACCTTCTTTGTTTTCTGATCATGGCTTTCCTCTTAAGGCTTATATCCAGAGACCAGTATATTGATGGTAAGATTAAGGGTGAAAATGTTTATGTTATCACTCAACTAATGCTTTTACAGTGTTAACAATAACACTTATAGTATAAATACTTGCAGAGTGCTTTGAAGTTTAAAAATACTTTCATAAATATTATTTCATTGGATTCTCAAAATAAATCTGTAAGGCATATAAGCAGATAATTTCAGCATTTAATAGATAAGAAATTTAGTGTTCCGGGAGGTAACAAAACTAGTCACAGAACTACAACTTTAACTTACGTAATTTGACAACCCTCTGCCCCGGTCTAGTTCATCTTCCATTGGGAGGGTAGAGACTAAAATGTGGTGTACTTACCCTGAGTCCACTGCTCTTTGTACTGAGCAGAGGCTGCTGTGATCTCTGTGATGTGGCTTCAGGCCTGAAGTAGCCATCCTTCACATATACGGTGTCATTTGCTTCTAGGCTGGCGGAGAAATACCTTTCATTTTAGTACATGGCTAATTCAATGAGGGCTCCTAAAAGAACATACGCAGACTGTACAACAAACAGAAATAAAGTAAGGACAAGCCCTATAATTATGCATAGAGATGAAAAATCTTGTAAAAATCTTAACCAGTATATATAGTATCATAGTAAGTATTCGTTTTTATATAAGCCATCCTTTCTTGTTTCACATTACGAATGTGAGATATAATACGAAACAACTAGGTGACGTCTTCTGACTAGAGTTGAAGATGTTATAGAAGAGCTGACTGCTGAGTTGGTAATTATGTTAGAGTTTTGAGGGAAAAAATAATAACTAAGATACAGACTGAAAGAAGAGAGAATTAGTTTCAAAGCATTCTCTTGAAAGCACCTAATTGTGCTCAGTTCTGAACAGGAAACTACATTGGTTCAGTCAGTGTTACAGGTTGACAGGAAGCATTTATGTAGAAAATTATGGTGGAATTCTGAAGGCAGTCTGATAAAATCCTAGATATATTCATGAACATAGATGGTACTAAGAAAGGAATCACAAAAGGAAAAATAATTTCTCTCTGCTTTAGATAATCAGAACAATGGAACTCTGAGTATGGTATGAGGAGTGGTGAGCAAAAAGTGCTGTTTAAACTTATTAATGTGAACATGTGTTGAGTGCTGACTGTGCCAAGTACTGCTCCTCCCTCTTTAAATAAACCATGCCTCTAATCCTCACAAGTTTGTAAGTCTAATTAAATATGGAAATAAAATTCTCCGTAACAATAACATGAACGGTAAGAGGAGGTGGAACGCTAATGTTTCTGTGTTATGCAAGGGGAAAATAAATACACTCGTTATAGTTAGACATCAAGTCAGGGACCTTTGCAGATCTGGGATTTCACCCTACGTAAAAGGTAATAACTGAGCCTGTAACTGTTTCATGGATCCTGGCAGAAAACCCAAGACTCCTGGGTAAGAGACAGAGGACTTCATCACTCACACCACACAGCATGCAGCATGAACATTAGCACATTGGTGGTGTTTCCCTGGGCTCCTAATCCTATAGAGATAGTGTAGGGTCCAGAGGACACCTGCATATATGGTGGATGGCATTATAGGAGAAGAACTCTATAATGGACAGTATAGTGGACACTATATGGGACAGTAGGCGTGCCTTCTCTTTGCTCTGGTGAGAGAGAGAGACTATCTTTTTTCTTCCAAGGTTTTAAGAAAACCTGTCCTTTGCTGAAAGGGAGATTCTCTCTCTCTTTTCCAAGGCTGTTTATATGCAAATGTATTTGAAAATATAATCTCAAACAAAGGACAGTCAGTGTCTCCGTTCACAAGAAATGCAGAAGTACAAGAATGCATATTAAAGTGATTAAAATGTAATGATAATCACTAAAATAATAGAAAGAGAGTGTGTAACTTCTAAAACAATAGAAGGGGGATGTGTAGAACAAAGAACAGTCAACCAATCCTGTATAAAAACATAGAAAGAATGTAAGCTAATTAGATATCCCAATAAAGGAAATTTTCAGATTTTTAAAAAGTCCATCTATATGCTATTTATAAGAGATGAACCAAAATTTAAGGATATGGGTCAAAAAGGAGATAAAAAATGTATGTCAGGCAAATATTAACCTAAGAAAATTAATACAGTGATAGTCATAAACAGAAGAGAAAACACAAACAGACTCACCCATATAAAGAATTTGGTGTATGACAGAGATGATTCTATAAATCAATTAGAAAAGAAAGATTATTGAATAAATACCCTGGTACAGTTGGATAACTACGGAGGGGAGGTGGGGATCACAGCCAGTCTCACACCATACGTAAAAATAAATTCTAGATTGACTGGAAGACCTAAATATGGAATGTCATATTTATAGTTTCCATAAGGAAAGCATTCTTACGAAAGTTATAGAAAGTACAAAACATATTTAAAAAAGAATTTGAATTAAGGAGTGGTACAAGAGGGCCTTCCATTCTATTGATAATATATTATCTTGATTTTAAAAATTTCTGAAGCAATTCTTGCAAAATATTAATAATGTTTGTTAAATCTGGGTGAAGGATACACTGGTGTTTGTTAAATGTGCTGCTATACAGGATGAGTTAATTATTCAATAATTTTGATGTAATGCCTTTATTCTGTTTATGCTTCCCTCCCCATTATGTCCCCTCCTGTAATTCCTGGGACATTTTTGTATAACTTCTTGTAAAAACTCTTTAATACTAGTATTATGATGAAAGTATTATTGACTTATATATGTAATGTGATTAGTCTCATGAGATATCCGTAATTCGTGTGGGGTGGTGGACAGTTCCTTGTGGGATGACAATGTCCAGTAGATGGCAAATGCTGGGCATCCCGGCCTCCAGCCACTGATGGCCTGAAATAATCCTAATCGTGGCGACAATAAAAGGCTCACACATGTTCCTGAAAAATGACTCTACACATCCCCCTTTAGGGAGCCGTTCTGTCACTATTGAGAATCCTAGAGTAAACAAAGGGAAAAAAGAATATATCTTATCCTGGAGAAGATTCCCTTTTCCACAACTATTTTCTTCTAACAGAGAATGGGCAAAGTGAAAGGTATTTAACAAGGTTGTAATGTTAACAGGAAGATTGTTTTGAAATCTTTTATCTTGTTTTTTTGTCTGCTTTATTGTGTTTCATTGGCCTCTTTCTCAAGTCCGTAGATAATATGAAAATGTTGAGAATATTTTTAAATTTAATTTTAAAAACAGATTTGGTGTTTTTAACATAGAGATTGTTGACAATAGTGGTAGGAGGGGTGTGATAAAGTAGAGAATTTTTCTTACTCTATTAATAATCACATATTTTTAGTTGCATTTCTTTAGCTTGTATATGCAGTGTTTCTTTTTTCCTTGAATTATTTCCTTCAGTGTTCTACCTTTAAAATAATTGTTTAGGTGACTTTCTGCTCCTCTAACAACAATACAGGCTGGGATCCATTAAGGGCGAGGGTGGGCACTTTGGTAATGAGATCCCAAGCTGAGTTTCCTGCTCAGTGACTGATCCTATCAGAGTAAGCCCTAGTTAACCTTCCATCACTGAAATGCAGCCTCCTGTCTCCGGAGGGACTGTGACTCCTAGCTCCTTTCCATTTGCCATGGATCACAGAACTCCAAACACAGCGCTGCTGAAACTTGAATAGTTAGGAGTATTGTGCATTGATGTGATGCTTAGATTATATATGTCATAGTAGTTATGTGATTTACATAGAAATAGTGTGAGTAACGTGTATTTGGCAAAATTGGGACCAGAGTGATTGTTATCATTTTTCTCTTGGTGTGTTTCTGCTTCTGAAAATATACCAGCCCTTGAAATGAGAACAGGAAAGTATGCTTCTTCGCTCTTAAGGAAACTATTTTTCTGAAATGTCATAAATTGCATTCAGCTTGCAAACTACAGAAGTTGTCAGGTGGCCATTAAGAGAAGTGATAAGGCCTGTATCCCAGTGGTATGTGCCCTTTGAACCTGCTGTCACTGCTGAGATAAAGCTAACAGTTCAGTGATAAGCAAGCATAGGGCAAACCATTGTCATTGAGTGCAGTCTTTTTTTTTTTTTTTTAAGATTTTATTTTTTTCCTTTTTCTCCCCAAAACCCCCCAGTACATGGTTGTATCTTCTTAGTTTTGGGTCCTTGTAGTTGTGGCATGTGGAACACTGCCTCAGTGTGGCTCATTGAGCGGTGCCATGTCCCCGCCCAGGATTTGAACCAACGAAACACTGGGCCACCTGCAGCAGAGCGCACAAACTTAACCACTCAGCCACGGGGCCGGCCCCAACTGCAGTCTAAATGGATGCTTACACCACTACTGATGTGCTCCTCCCTAAAAGCTTATCACTACCATTTTTTTCAGAATTTATATTCAACTGAGTTTGTACTAAGAGAAAATGTGAAAGGATTGCTCAGAAATATTTACGTATTCATCTGCTTGTTTGTTCATTTGTTCCATCATTTATTCCCAGCCTTGACGATGTTATTGTTACATAAAGAAATTTTAGATTTTAATTAAAGAGGAGACTACTGATAAGGAGCTTTTCAGATTTTATCAAGATGTGGTTACAGGGTAAATTAGGAAAGTGCACCATATTTTGAATTTCCCATCACGAGTCCCCACTAACCTGTCCTGGTCCGTATCTAGAGTGCTAGGATGTATCCTTTTGTCTGGCTGCAGCTATGGTGTCCCTGACAGTAGTCCTAAACCCATTATGCTGACCTAGGGCTCTTTAAGGCCCTTGAATACAAGTGGCTTATTGAGCTCTCTTTCTTACAATACAGCTTAATTACCTTTCAGAAAGGCCCAAATCTTGGAAACCCAAGACTTGTTAATTCCACCAGGAATGGTAAAGTAATATTTTAGTACCTTCTTGCTAAGAACAGATACACACAAGTTAAATATTCAGCAAGTTTCCCTATTTAGTAAATCCTCAGTTGAATCCCCCCTCCCTCTTTCCAATCTAATGTTATCCTTATACTGATTGAGACACAAGTGAAAGGAAGTATGGCATACAGCAGCGGTTCTCAAACTGTTTGGTCTCACAACCCCTTAACATTTTTAAAAATTACCTAGAATCCCAAAGAGATTATGTGGGTCGTATCTATCAATATTTACTGGGACATTTAAAAAATGCTTTTGTATTAATTTATTTAAAAATGGCAATAACAAAACCAATGCATGTTAACCAAAATAACATATTTTTCTGAAAAATAATTGTTTTCCAAAACAGAGTAGTATTGTTTTATATTTTTGCAATCTCTACTTAATAGAAGAAAGCTAGATTCTTATATCTGCTCCTAAATTTAGTCGATTGTGATGCATTGTTTTGGTTGAAGTATGTGAAGAAAATCTCGCCTCACACAGATGTGTGGTTGGCAGAGGGCGTTTCAGACTGTGGTAGTTTCTTAAAGCTTAGTGGCAGTGTACAATCTAAAACCGTATCAATGAACTTTTCGTACTCTGTTACATCCAAATCCATCCGTCTATCTTGTACTTTGAATGGCTTTTATCCATGCATGATTTTGTAATGTCATGCACTGGTCATTTGGAAAATATTGGTTTGCTAAGTTATGTAGATCTTCCAACTATGAAACAGTTCATTATACAGTATGAAAAAAATCAGTTCACTAATATCACCATGAATCTCATTCACAAAGCCATAAAGCATTGGGAAGCTGCCAAGCTCACAGTGGCACATAAACATTTTCCAAAATTCTAATCTTCGCCTGACAGCTAGAATTTTTTCTTGGAGTGACAGGCTCACTTCATTCATTTTTGAGAAATGTATGCCAAATATCCAAGCCTGAAAAAAATCATTTTTCGTATGTCATTCTTTCAAGTAAAAAGCAGCTGTGTTGACTCGAAGCTCCAATGACTGTCCAAGTGCTTTCTCTCGAGACGGTCTTTGTCCTTCATTACAAGGCACACGTGCTGTATGCACGCTCCTCAGTTTGTCTTCTCGTGAAACGGTTAGCAGGATGCGTAACACAATTAGTGATTTCCGCTCCCTCACAGGAATATGGCTGTTAGGCTTCAGGCCGCGGTCTGGGTTTGTGATGAGTTGCCAACAGTTTCATCCACCAGTGGTTTTGCACCGTTAGCACAAATGTTAACATGGTAAAAAAAGAGCAGAAAACATCTTAGTGTCGATATGAAAATAGCTTGGAATTTGTGGCCCCCTAAAACGTCCTGAAGATCCCCGGGGGCCTGTGACCACGGCTGGAGAAAGCTGGTGTGGAGAGTAAGCACTTAGACAGCGGTGTCCGGTGGCCGGAGTTCTCATCCTGACTCTTCAAATTCTTAGCTGAATTGTAAGTTTCTCATATCCACAGTCCTCTTACTGTTGATGTTGATTACAGTAAATCAGAGAGTTATCGTGAAAATTAAATGAGGTAGTACATATTAAACTGTTCAACCCAGTTCCAGGAACACAGTAAGTGTTAAGGGGTTAACCATTATTGGTGTTCTTGTTGTACTTATGATTGGAGTCTGATCATTCTGCACTGTTTCTTTGGTTATATTAATATGATTTATACTTAGAAAGGCATTATATTACAAGCTGTAATGGATATATTATCTTGCTGCATCAGTTAACGAATACTTTGTCAGAGGAAATATAATCCTAACAGTAAAGACTTTCTTGTTTGTCTGAGTTGGTGAGATTGCCACTTACCACTTTGAATTAACCTTTTTTGTTTGCTTGATTTTTAAGCTACTCTTCTGTCTCTCAGAAAATGCTATATAGCATGTTTTATACCCTTTTACTTAAATTAAAATTAATTGTTTGAAAATTTTGAAGATTTTTTAGTACTCAGTGAGATCGTTGAAAAGTACTCTGGAAGTATAGCTAATCCTTCCTCAAAATGATAATGTGAATCTCAGAACCATTAAATTATCCAATGATTTTATTACTAATTTCTACTTTATAGTTTTTCAGTTCAATATTGTAAGTCAAGTTAGAATAGAGAAAGGTATGTTTATGCAGTTACTCTTTTTGATTCCTTTTTAAGTATTAGGGAAATCAGTATGTGCAAAAGATGTAACTAGTATAACCTTTGGTATACAAGGGAAAGAAAATTAACCATTTATCATATGGGTCTAATGGACCTTTTAAATTATTTTTATATGTTTAAGTAATTTTTTGAATGATTGGCAGAAGTAGAATACAGGCATAGTAAAAATAACTTTATTAAAAATTTTACTAAGGATTTAGGGGCCGGCCTCGTGGCACAGCGGTTAAGTGCACACATTCCACTTCGACGGCCCAGGGTTTGCTGGTTCGGATCCTGGGTGCGGCCATGGCACCACTTATCAAGCCATTCTGTGGTAGGCATCCCACATATAAAATAGAAGAAGATGGGCATGGATGTTAGCTCAGGGCCAGTCTTCCTCAGCAAAAAGAGGAGGATTGGCAGCAGATGTTAGCTCAGGGCTAATCTTCCTCAAAAAAAAAGGAAAAAGAAAAATTTTACTAAGGATTTAAACATAGCAGATCCCAAGTTTTACTCCATATATTCCTTGTTTTGAAATATATATATGTGAAATATGCATGCCTTGAACTTTCTGCTCATCTGTCATGCATGAACCTGAAGCATGTCCATCTTGTAAATACTGATTCCAGATTTCAAATGCATCTCTAATGGGTTCTAGCTTTTCTCTGGTTCTTCTTGTACTTGCATGGTCAAAATGCAACTATCAAAACAAAATACTGACGGGGCTCATAACTTTGTTGGAGAACAGCTATCTTTTTTGTTCCATAATTGCAAAATATTTTCATTTTTAGGTTTATGAACACAAGTTAGAATGATAAATCTAATGATTTCTTTCTAATCAGCTATTTTCTTCCAATCACTTTGTAAACACACCTACCTTTAGCGTTTGTCCACTTAAATTGTATAAAATTTTGGTGCAGAAATATCATTAAAAAATTAAAGATTACCCTCACACATCTTTTTAAGAAGCAAAATAGGATGGTCCAGGTTCATGTTGCAAAATATTGTGTGATGAGGTCCTTCCCATTAAAAGGCTAACACTGTTACTCATTCTTGTGTTTGAGGATTCATCTAAGATACCATCACCTGAGAATTCACAGTTTGAAATTTCACTTGAATGAACAGTGTTACCATTTCACTAGAGTCTAGAATACTACTACCAGTCTTATGATTGGTCTAATAATTGTGAAGCATTATCCTCTGTCAATTTTCTTCTCTTTGCTAGTAAAGGTGGAAAATGAAAAATTCTGATTTCTCAACTATATGTTCATTGAAAATTTAAAACAGACTATAATGATGGTGTCCTCATTCATCTTTTAGATCTTCTTGAAAGATGATGTAATACTTTAGATGACGCAACAGGAAGAATTAAAGATGGTAATAGTGATGATTTATTTTAATATTGTACCATCTTTCTAGGCAATTCCCTCATTCTCTTTTCTTATTTTAGTCTTTTTTAGCATAGTTGGGAATAATTGGTGAGTAATGATAAAATAATTCCTACTTTGATAAAAGAATAGAATATTTCGTGATAAAAAATAAGATCACTAAGATTTCAATAATGTATCATAGATTTATAAGAGGATCCGAAGACCCATATGATAATTGTAAGATAAAATGAATTTTCATCTATTTTTTTAAAAGACTAAATCAATTTTCTCTTTACTCTTTCTTTTTTCTTTTTTGAGGAAGATTAGCTGAGCTAACTACTGCCAATCCTCCTCTTTTTGCTGAGGAAGACTGGCCCCTGAGCTAATATCCGTGCCCATCTTCCTCTGCTTTATATGTGGGATGCCTACCACAGCATGGCTTTTTTTGCCAAGCGGTGCCATGGCCGCACCCAGGATCCGAACCAGCAAACCCCAGGCCACTGAGGTGAGGAACGTGCGCACTTAACCGCTGCGCCACCAGGCCAGCCCCTCTTTATTCTTTCTTATTCTTTAAAAGTAATGAAATAGCAGTCCTCACAAATAGTTAGAACTGCTCAAAAAAGAATCTCAAAAACCAGAAGTGAGTCCAGTACCCTGCCCTGAGGATTACTGAGGTTTGAATGGAGGTTATACACTTCCCTCCCCAACCTCTGCCCTCCACCACACTAACACTCACTCTTTAGCAGGAAGCTGCACTCATTCGAAGATAGGTAACAAAATAATGGTGAAGGAGAGAGAAGGAAGGAGAAAAGAAATAAAGAACCACTTACAAAAACAGAAACAGAAAGCACAGTCTTGTGCTATCTCACAGAAATAGCAGACAACATGATCTCACTTTAAAAAATGAGCTTGGTGAAGAGAAGAAAGAGTTCAAAAACAGATCACAGGTCAACAAAAGGAGGTGAAAAGTGAACTGGTGAAGCCCAGAGAAATCTGAAAATAGTATATTAATAATAGGCTCATTAGAACAGCGTACACCAGAATAAAAGTGTAAGCCCAGTCAATGACAATCAGTAGTTCTGAGGAAATCATACAGAATAAAACAGAAAAGGGTAAATATACCTAAGTAACTGCACAGAGAATTTCAGATAAGATTTCACAGCAACATTCATGGAGAATTGTGGATAAAGTTTTGAGAGAAAGTAAGTTGATTGAGGAATTGCATGATAGCCAAGTCGTCTTTCAAATGTAAATGTAGCATATAGGCATACTTAAGCATGCGAGAATTTAGGGAATACAACCCCTAGGAGCTTTTTTTTTTTACAGAATATAAAATAATAGATGATGAAATCCAAGCAGAAAGGAGCTGAATAAAAGTAAGAACTCAAGGAACTAGGTATAAGGACAGGGTGGGTCATTAAATCCGTTTAAACATTGGACTAATACTAAACAATTGTGTTAGTTATGTTATGACATAGAATGTAAATGTTATAAATCTTGATGTAAAATTGAGGTATTAGAAGTCAGAGAAGTGATAGAAAGTATAAGTGTACTAATTTTATCATCTTTCAAAATAGATAATCAATACTTGACAATGTAATTTAAAATTGTTTCATGTTCATAAAAATACCAAGTGTAGTATGATCCAGGTTTTCTCTAAGTATATCTCTTTATCTAAAATTTTAGCTATGTCTGCACAGAAATATATCAAGAGTAATGTTTATCATATATTATTATTTTGGGATATTAGGATTTGAGAATTTTTTTAATGTTTTTCTTTTGCAAATGTGGAACATTTCCTTCATCACAGAAAGTTCTATAATGTGCTCCTCTCGAAGGATCTGAAACTAAAACTACAAAACAGACTTTCCGATTATGTTCGCAATAAGAGTGGGAGGTAATTTACCCACAGTGTAGTATATAGAGCATAACATTACCAGGTTATGTAGAAAAATACTTGTAACCCAACTTGTTTCTGTCTACTCCACTGTCCGTGTGTGGTGTAAAGAACAAGAGACTATCAGTCAGAGTCCTGAATTCTAGTGCCTGCTCTGTAATTTACATACCTGTGACTTTGGGCATAGTGACCCACTTTGAGCCTCAGGTGGCCCATCAATAAATTAGGAAAAATAGATAATACCTGCCTTACTACCCACAGGACTCATAAGTTATATATGAAAATGCTTTGTAAAAAATGGTGATGATGCAATGTGAGCACATGTTCGATGAGGAAAGAAAACTTAGATCCTCTAAGAAGTTTCAAGTCTCAAGCCACATTACCAGGGTAGTTAAAAAAAAAAGCTTGCATTATCAGTGGAGCCCAGTGGGGGTTCTACCATCAACGATGTGTCAGAGAATGCCAGATCATTTAGATGTAGGTGAAATTTTCTGATGGTAGAAAACAGGGACGTGTATCCTGGAAATTCAGGTTCAGGAAGCTTGACTTACATCCTGGCAAGAGTCGAGATGGTATTATTCAGTGCAGTCAACGATGTGCCAGGCACTATGTTCCGCACTGCTTTGTTTTACCTCTCTGTTTTTATGTGTCAATCAAGTGTTCATGTTTCTTGTATCTGCCACAGCACCTGGCATAACAGTTTTCATATATAAGAATGCAGGAATATTGCTCGCTTAATTTTAGCGACAATCTTTTGCTTCAAGCTTACTGGTTCACAAAAATTTCAGAACAGAACTTTTTTTTGTATTTAAAATATTCTAAAGAGGGGCCGGCCCCATGGCCGAGTGGTTAAGTTTGCGCGCTCCCCTCCAGGCGGCCCAGTGTTTCGTTGGTTCGCATCCTGGGTGCGGACATCGCACTGCTCATCAAGCCATGCTGAGGCGGCGTCCCACATCCCACAACTAGAAGGATCCACAACTAAAAATATACAACTATGTACTGGAGGACTTTGGGGAGAAAAAGGAAAAAATAAAATCTTTAAAAAAAAATAAAATATTCTAAAGAGTTACTCTAGAAATCACTGTTATCTTATGGATTTATAGTTCTCACCTCGTAAGTATTGTCCCCGTATTGATGGTTGTGGAAATGAAGGCAGGTTTTGTACTTGAGGCTCTTTTCCCCAGATTCTGAAAAGCCACAAGACCGAGAGTACTGTTCACTAAGGAGAGCTGTTCGGTGCTGCTTCTGCCTGGACTGTGTATTTGTTTGTTTGTGTGAGACCCTTTCCCATCCACCAAACTTACCCTGACTTATGAAGCCATCATCCGCCTTCATTGTGGAAAACAATGCTCTTTTGAAAATGAGTGGCACAGTGGAACAGTACATATCTTCTATGGAATGTTTTCTTGATTTTTGAGAATTTTCTTTTGTATCAAGCCATGTGATGCTGTATATAGCTAAAAGGACAAGAGTAACTCAGATATAGACAAAATAAAGGATCTTGTAGAATTTGGAAAGTAGAAGAAAATTATTTTATGTAAGAATGTTTGAAATATTCTTAAGTACTATTAATTGAAATTAGGGAGAGAACATGCAATGTTTATAAATAAAAAGTTCATTGACAAAAGATTCATCTAGAGTTTATAATAGTTCCTTTTTTAGTCTTTTTCATTTTTATGCATTTACAAGTTTTTGAGGCATAATTTTCTGCTCTTCAAAATCAAGTTAATGAGCCCGCATCCTGTTTTTCCTATTAACAGTTCTAATTTTGACATTACCAGACCTTATGAAAACACCTCATGAAATGTTAAATGTCACTATTCTCTCTTGCTCTTGCTAGGGGGCAGCATTTACTCAGTGGACTCTTAGTAGACAAGACCCTGGCCAAATCAAACATACACAACTTCATGATCTGGGGAAAATAGCTAAAGCATGCATGATTGCTTTTCGTTGGGTTTCAGTTTCCCACTTTAAATCAGGAAATAGCTAATAATATTTCTAACTTAATAAGACTGATTGTATATGTTTTTATATATTGTAACAAAACATTTCATTATTTAATTGCTATTTTTTAAATTAAAGCCTACTATTTAAAATTATCTTATTTTACTGCCTTTTTTGTGTATCAGACTGTATTACCAAGATGTACCAGTATCCTAAGAAATTATCTAAGATGAAAATAGTTAAAATTTTTAAATGAAGAAATATAAAGAATAGATAATAGGCTTTACACTTTCACAGAATACATTGCCTATTTATTTACCTGAATTTATTTGGTAAGAGGTGACTAGTGCTGGTGAGTACCTAGGAGTTGTTTTATATTGTATTAAAGAAATTTATTCAACTTGAATTAATTATTACTTTTCAAATATCATTAGAATATGCTTCATTTCACTTATTTGTAGTAACTTTTTTCATAATTATTGTCAAAGTATAGTTATATAATTTAAGATTTCAAGTTTAAAAGACTAACTAGTTTTCTCATTATTTCATATTTATCAAAAACTTCTCAAAAGGTGCATAAATCTCGTGACTATTTGGATCTTTTAATTATGTGCTACGTGCCAGGCATTTTCCCAAGCCCTGGGTGCATCAGTGAAACAAAACAGACAAATCTCTACCCTCATCGAACTTATTTCAGTGGGGGTAAACCATAGAGAAGATAACTATGCTATGTGATACTGGTTGGTTAGGTAGTCGTAAGTGCTAAAGGGGAAAAAACCCCACAAAACTGCAGCAGGGACGTGGAGGTAAGTGCTCAGGTGAAGGAGGAATTTACTTTTTTTTTCTTTTTGAGGAAGATTAGCCCTGAGCTAACATCTGCTGCCAATCCTCCTCTTGTTGCTGAGGAAGACTGGCCCTGAGCTAACATCCGTGCCCATCTTCCTCCACTTTATATGTAGCATGCCTACCACAGCATGGCTTGCCAGGTGGTGCCATGTCCACACCCAGGATCTGAATCGGGAAACCCTGGGCCACCAAAGCGGAACGTGCGAACTTAACCACTGCACCACTGGGCTGGCCAAGGAATTGAATTTTTAAATCAGGTAGCCAGGGAAAGCCTCACAGAAAAGGTGAGTTTTGAATAAATGCCCTAAGGAGCTGAGGGAAAGAGCAATCCAAGCAGAAGCAGCAGCAAGTGCTGCAGCCCCGGAGTGTAAGTATGCCAGGGATAGTGATGGAGCAGCCAGGAGACTGTGTGCCTGGAGCACAGGCAGCAAGGAGACAAGTCAGAGGGGCACTTGGGGGCCAGGTTAGAGCCTTATAGCTCATAGTTAGGACGTTAGCTTTGATTGTCAGGTGGAAAGCCACTGGATGCTATTGAGCAGAGGAGTGACATGTTCTGATCTAAAAGTTTTCACAAGGTCATTCTGGCTGCTATGGTAAGAGAAGCCCTAGGAGGGACAAGGATGGAACCTCGAAGACTGGTCATGGGCTGTTGTAATAATCTAGGCGAGAGATGATGGTGGCTTTAATTAGGAAATTAGCAGTAGAGTTGGTGAGAAGTTTTCATGTTCTGAGTATATTTTGAAGATAGAGCCAGCAGGATTGCTGGGGATAAATGTACAATGTGAGAGAGACAGTTGTTAATGAATCCAGAATTCTTTATTTGAGCGATTGGAAGAATAAAGTTGCTCTTAACTGAGATTTGGAAGACTATACTTGGAGGCACAGATTTTGGAAGAAGTCTCAGGAGCTCTGTTTGGGACATGTTAGGCATACAAGTGGAAATGCCAAGTAGGGATTTGGGCATACAAGTCTGGAATTCAGGGGAGAGGTCTGGGATGGAGCTGTAAATATGGGAGTCCTCACACTGTATGTAATCATTTGGAGGAAAATAAGAGAGAGGAAAGGTCCAAGCACTAATCATAGCACATGGCAAGGTTTAAGTCAGGGAGATGAAGAGGAACCAAGAAAGGAGTGGAGGAGGAGGAGCAGCAAGGTAAGACGAAAGCTAGGTGAAGGTCGTGTCTTGGAAGTCAGGCCAGTGGGTGGAAGAGGTGAGATTAGTCAGCTGTGTCAAACCCTGCTGATTGGTAAAGAAAGATGGAGAATGAGAATTGGCCGTTAGATTTAGCAACATGGAAATCTTTGGTGACCCAGATGAGAGCAGTCTTGGTGGTGAGGTGGAGTCAAGAACCTAATTGGAGTGGATTGAGAGAATATTCAGTGAGCTTCTACTGCTCTTAATGAACTGTAAGCTCCTTTCAGGCTGGAACTATGCTTTGTTCACTGCTGAATCCTGTCAGTCAGGCAGAGGATGCGTTCTCCCTCACCCCGCCTTTTGTTCTGTTCAGACCTCCCTCAAATCACATGAGGCCCTCTCACGTTTGGGACGGCAATCTTGTTTACCCAGTCTACTGATTCCCATGTTGAGCTCATCCAGGACACGCTCACAGACACACCCAGAATCATGTTTAACTAAATATCTGGGCACTTAGGCGGGTCAAGGTGACACACAAAATGAATGATCACAAGAACCAGTGACAAGTCATTATTGATCTGGTGGCCTATACATCTCCCATTTTGCTGTTTTTATCCTGGTTGTCCCATGAGTTCTTTGTTCTCTTTTTCCTGTTTGTCTGCCTTCTTTGGATCCCTGGATATTTTTTTCTGTGATTCTGTTTTACCTCCTTTGTTGGCGTGTTAGCTGTAACCCTGTTGTGTTTTCTCACTGGTTTCTTGAGGGTTTGTACAGTGGTCCCCAACCAGGGGCAGTTTGGCCTGCCAGGGGATTTTTGGCAACGTCTGGAGACATTTTTGACAAAACTGGGCAAAATTTTTGTTTATACTGTGATTCTTTAACTTATCACAGTCTGCTTTCAGGTAATATTACACCATTTCACCAATGGTATAAACACTTTACAACGTAGACTTCTATTTTGGCCTCCCAGAATTTGTTATTGTTTTTCTACTTTTTATTTCTGCATATAAGCCCCACAATAAATTATTGTTTTTTCTTGAGTCAATTATTTTTAAGATTTTTTTAAATAAAAGTCTTTTATGTTTAACCACATATTTACCATTCCTGAGTCTCTTCTTTCTTCTGTATAGATCCTTATTTCCCTCTGGTATCATTTTCCTTCTGCCCGGAGCACTTCTGTCAGCATTTCTTGTACTGCAGGGCTGTTGGGGATGAATTCTTTCAGCTTCCATGTTGGTGAAAAAGTCTTTATTTTACCTTTTTCTTTGGAAGATGTTTTGCTGGGCATACAATTATAAGTTAACAGTTTTTTTTTTTAATACATTAAAACTGTTTCTCCACTGTCATTTGTTGTGCACTGTTTTCAACAAGAAAACATTCTTCTCATTGATGCTCTTACATAATATGTCTTTTTTCTCTGGCTTCAGTGTAAGATTTTTCTCTTTACCACTGATTTTGAGAAGTTTGAGTGTGATGTGCCTCGGTGCAGTTTTCCTCATGATTCTTATGCTTTGGGTTCTTGAGATTATTGGATCTATTTATTTAGAGTTTTCATCAAATTAGGAAAATGGTCAGCTATTACTTCTTCCACTAGTTTTTCTGTCCCTCTCGTCTTCGCTCTCTTCTTTGGCGTCTCCAATAACATAGATATTCAACTGCTTGAAGTTGCTTGCTTTTAGGACTTGTTGCCCGTTTTTCCCTTTTTTTTTTCCTTGTCTTTGTTTCATTTTGGATATTTTCTATTGCTATGTTTTCAGGCTCACTAATCTTTTCTTCTGCAGTGGGTGATCTGCTCTTAATCCCATCCAGTATATTTTTTGTCTGAGACATTGTGTTTTTCTTTAGAAGGTTGATGTGGTTCTTTTTTTGTATCTGCTGTGTCTCTACCTAACATGTTCAATCATTCCTTAACTTTTTGAACATATATAGTACAAATGTAAAAAGTATTTTAATGTCCTTGCCTGCTATTACAAACATTTGTATCAGTTCTGTGTCCATTTTGATTGAATGATTTTTCTTTGCGTTATGGGTCATTTTTTTTCTTGGTACTTTGCACTAATGCTATTTTTTATTGGATTCCAATCATTATGAATTTTACCTTGTTGAATATTGGATACTTTTATATTCTTGTAAATATTCTTGAGCTTTATTTGGGATGTAGCTAAGTAACATTGAAACAGTTTGATTCTTTCAAGGCTTGATTTTAAGGTTTATTCAGTCAGACCAGAGCAACATAACTTGGGATAATAATTTTGCCCCATTACTGAGTACCCTTTGGAGTCCTGTACCCAATACTTTGTTTATTACAGCCTTTTATTTTTTCCATTCTGGCTAGTGGTAAGATGAACTATTCCCCACTTTGTGTGAGCCTGGTGAGTTTTCCCTCTGATCTTTTCCAGTGGTTCCCTCCTCGCTTTGTGTAGTTTCCTCTTATACACACTCTTTCAGTGTGTAGGAAAAGGAATTGTTAGCTTGTTGGTGAAATAATTCAGATAACATTTCTAATGACAAAATATTGGCTTTGATCAAAAGATACAGGGTAATATAATTTGTGTCATGTCCTTAAAGAAAGTTGACATCGGTCTTAGCAGTATCTTTTTGAATACCATGTCTACTCAGGCAAGGGAAAGAAAAGAAAAAATAAACAAATGGGATTACATCAGACTACAGTGCCCTGCAAGGCAAAGGAAACCATCAAGAAAACAAAAAGACAACCCATGGGGCTGGCCCGGTGGCACAGCAGTTAAGTGCACACGTTCTGCTTTGGCAGCCCGGGGTTCGCCAGTTCGGATCCCGGGTGCAGACATGGCACCACTTGACAAGCGATGCTGTGGTAGGCGTCCCACATATAAAGTAGAGGAAGATGGGCACGGATGTTAGCTCAGGGCCAGTCTTCCTCAGCAAAAAGAAGAGGATTGGTAGCAGTTAGCTCAGGGCTTAATCTTCCTCAAAAAAAAAAAACCCAAACAAACAAACAAAAGAACTGGACTATTGGTGATGAACACAATGCAGTCTATACAGAAACTGAAATATAATGATGTACACCTGAAGTTTACACCATGTTATAAGCCATGTGACCTCAATAAAATAATTTTAAAAAAGAAAATTGAATAATAGTAAGGAAACTAATTTCTGCTGACTTTGTTTTTAAACTTAAACTAGGCTGAAGAGTTCAAATTTTATATTTTATTGTTTTCTACAATTTGTGCTCATTACAATGAAGTCGTATACCTTTGTACTCCTCAGTTTTCCCATTTATAATGTCACTTGAAAGAACTGTCAATGTATCAGTGTATATAAATGATGATCCTGTGGAGAGCAGTGGGCTTTATTTCACTTACAGTACTTCGATTTTAACGTAGTATATAATTACACTTTTATTTTTGACTAGCATTTTGGTAGCATAAATACTCAATTGTGTGCAATGCAAAGATATATGCAGTTCCACTCATAAATTCATAATGGATAGGTGCTTAAAATATATTTAAGCCTTTAGGTAGTACAAAAATCTTTGTCTAATAATAGCCTACCTTGATGCAAAAAGTAAAATCAACTTTCAGATTTTTCTATAAATTATTGATTTTTGATACTTGCTATTGACAAAGTCGATTTTGCTCTACTTTTAGAAATTAACAATGATTATTCTCTTCTAAAATCTCACAAAATTAATTGAAAGTGTATGTGTGTGTTTTTTTTCATTCCTAGATAGTAAACTTAGGAAAATAAATTTGTCACTCAGCGAAAGGACCAAATTATTTCATTCCTAGATCTTACTACTTTTAGTCTATTATGAAGCTTCCTATTAATTTAGAAAGTGTAATAAAAAGCATATGCTTCATAACACCTTTTTATGAGACATTTGAACACTTTGCACGTATCATCTCATCAATTCTCAAAAATATTCAGTAAGCTAACTCAGCACTGATGAGGACTGTTAAAAGCTCAGGAATATTTTGTATGACCTGCGACGTACGCCCTTGGAATTAGCTTGCTACTATTATTTTGGGTTAGCCATTGTCTTGAGTGTGTCCTTTCATGAAATGAAGACATCCTCTGGAATAATCCTTGGCAGAAGGGTTATGTGCATCATTTGTGGCATCATTTGTGCAAATAGGCATCGTTATTTAATAGAGCATTTGTGATAATTATAATTATCTACATTCCCTTTTATTTTAGTCAGTGAAGTAGATTAAAACATGGAGTGTTTTACCATTTAGTTTATTGTTAATCATTCTAATTATCTTTTATTTCCTCTTTATCCATCCCCCACACCCCTCTCTTTTTCTGCTGATAGCTGTATGCCATCCCTTGGTTTCTCACCATGTTTACTCGTAAGTATCATTTTCTCTTTTCTTTCAATATTATGTTAGCAAAGGACAGCTCCATTCTTCCCCTGTATTTTATAGTTGCAGTCATATTAAGTAGATTTAATTGTGTAAACATCTTTATGTAATACTAATGTAATAGATTTGGGTAGACAAAATTTCAATTTTCTGATTGCTGAATATCAAAAAGAGTGTTGTATAGGATGAAAACCCTTTTCACATGTCGTGACATCATAAAATCTCTGCCCTCTATTGAAAAAGAAATTAACATTAACTGTAGTATTTATGTAAAGCTTTGGAAGGCAACTTTTACACCCAAATCAAACAATTTTTAGAGGTTCTTTAATAACTAATACTTTGTTTCCTAAACTGGAATTCCTCTAGAAATTAAGCAGATTATGTGAATGTGTAATGCTTTAATCAGTTACAAATATTAATCCACTGGACATCCTACTTAAATATGTACATATAATAAATGGAGTACAATATTTGAAGTAGATCTATATGCCTTTGCCTGCAAAGATCCACAGTATTGTTAAATTAAAAGAAGAAATTTCAAAAAACAGAAAATTGCTAATCGGATTTTTTGATAGGAATCTAATAAAGCAATTATTTAGAGTATGTAATAGAAGTGTAACAATACTGAATCTAAAACAATACTACAGTTCATCTAGGTAAATCAACTTGTGAGAATAATGTAACTGGAGAATTCTAAGAAGGAATATAATGAATGGAATAACTATACCAAATTGATAATGGAGGTTAGAAAATGTCATCTATTTGAGCAATCTGATTTTCAGTTTTTAAGATGCCTTAGGAAGCAATAAATGTACAAAGCCAGGTAAACATTTTATAAAAAGTTTTACTTTGATCATAAGGTAATTGTCATGTCTAGTAAAGTAGCTTGTTATTGTTTTAATTTTTCTTCTTTTGTTTTTTATTTTAATTAATTCATATTTTGTTTACAGATGTATTTCCACTGCACAAAATTTTCCACCTCTGGGATACCTTACTACTTGGGAATTCCTCTTTCCCCTTCTGTATTGGAGTAGCAATTCTTCAGCAGCTACGGGACCGGCTTTTGGCTAATGGCTTTAATGAGTGCATTCTTCTCTTCTCTGATTTACCAGGTATAATATAAATAGATGGACTCACTAAGTCATATTTAATTATAAGATAATGAGGCATTCTTATAGCGATTTGCAAAAACAATCACCCACGCCTTCAGAATCTCTTCTGCTTGAGCCTCATCATGCTTCTCTGGATTCTTTCTCTTACACTGCCTCTTCTGTGGCCCAGCATTGTAGATACAAAACTGGCTCATCGTAGCTCACTGTGGCTTACTTTCATGTCAGTGATGCCACCAAAAGGGAAAAAAACTGGGGGAATGACATATTTGCCTTTTTGCTTAGGACAGGCCTGTTTACCCTCAGTTGATAGGGAGTAAATAAAGGCCATTGGGAAGGTGTTTGAGATGCTATGTTTGTACAAAGGTGCAATTCACATGGAACTCTGCTCTCTCCCATCCATAGCTGCTTGCTACAAATTTGGCAGTTAGAGGAAAGGAAACACTGTCTGCTTAGGAGGGCAAGTCACACTGCGGGGAAATTCGATGTCATACAATGCGGGATAGCTACATATTAAGCTACATATTGTATCCTCAGGTGAGGAGTTTGTAAATCTAGGAGCTGAATGCTCAAGTGTAGGAATATGGAATGCAGTGGTGGTCCAAGCTTTGATGCTGTGGTTGAAAAGATGAAAGTAACGTGGTCACGTAGGATGTAACAATCTGTGAGAGAAGAAAACTAAACTACATTTTTGCAGAAACCGAAATGGTTTTCCGGTAGAAAACTTCTTCTTTCTTCAGACAGCATTTCATCGGCTCCAACCTTCTGCTGAGTGTATCGCTGTTCTCCAGGTTTTCCAGCAGGCGCACGTGACTGCTGACGATAAACATACTTAAAATTATCCACGAGATAAATTTGCCTGAAAACCAAAGAGAGAGAGGTTCCTTAAGATTGTGTATTTATGAAGCGCTCTCTAGAGGAAGACCTGATTTTTATGTTTAGTGGATGATCTGCACCTGGCACTGCACCAGCTCTCTTTGTCGAAAATCTTCATGCGTTTTGGGGAAATAATAACAAAAATGCTTCAATTTATTTAAAACTTCTTCTTTGCCCTTCCCCCAAAATTAAAAATATCACCATCAGCTTTCTAATTTATCAAACTTTAATTAAAATAAATTATTTCTTATATGACCAAATAGTAGTTTACTTCTTATATTATTTTTTTCTAGGAGATTCTTTATGAAGATCAAGTTATCTGTCCTTTTTTTTTTGCCTTTTGGTGTTGGACAGTAACAAATAAGCTAGTTTCACAAACTAGGAATACCGTCTGTACCCACAGATGTTTTCCTGTCATACTTGCCAAAGTAAACAGAGGATGATTGATTAGAATTAAAAGAATTTTGCGGGGGGGCTGGGCCCGGCCTACTGGTGCAGCAGTTAAGTTCGCACATTCCGCTTCAGTGGCCCGGGCTTCGCTGGTTCAGATTCCAGGCATGGACCTACACACCGCTTGTCAAGCCGTGTTGTGGCAGGTGTCCCACATATAAAGTAGAGGAAGATGGGCACAGATGGTAGCTCAGGGCCAGTCTTCCTCAGCAAAAAGAGGAGGACTCGTGGTGGATGTTAGCTCAGGGTTACTCTTTCTCAAAAAAAAAAAAAGGAATTTTTTTGGTCTGTTCTAAAAAAATATATATTAGGAATGCTGATTGTGCATTTTTGCATTTTCAAGTCAAGCGAAGTTAATGCTATTCCAATTTCATATATAAATATGCCAGTGAAACACTGGGGATGGAATCTGTTTTGTATAAACAGATTAGTAGTAACTCTGCTTATTGTTAAAATTTTTTCTGAAATCACAAAGTAAGAGTATATGTTTGTTAGAGCTGACTCTTGAAAAGGTAAACTTTTGAAGTAGGGTGCCGTCTGTTGATGGAAGTTGCCTTGATCCTCAGTGTCATTATTCTGGCTCATCACTTGCTTGGTCACTGTATTTGATTCCTGTTGGTGAAGAAAAAGTTTATAGGAAAACTCTCACTGGAAAGAAAAAGAAGAAAGGATGTAAATGCAGACTCTGCCCTAACTACGCCGCATTGGTTGTATTTGTAATCTCAGTGCACACATTGGGATGTCTGTCTTAAACAGACCTAAACAGATATCTTTTTCTGTCATGTCGAGTCCCCTAACTGTACTTGATGCTTAAAGAAATTGGAAAGTGGTCATGAAAAGTCCTAAAAAGTGAATTCAGATGGATACACGCACAGACACACTAGGCGCCATTTCTAAGTGAGCTCCGCCATCACTGCCTGTGTGAATTGGGAGACTTCTGGTGTGGCTCTGCTGCTGCACGAGGGGCCTGCAGAATGAGGCAGATAGGAGTTCATATCCCAGCTCCGGCACACAGTGGCTGTGTGAATGCGGGCGAGTTTTTCATCTCACTGGAAAGAGAATCCTAAACATTATGAAAGTTTCAGTAAAATGGAGATAATAATAGCTGCTTTAGTGGTATGGTGAGCACTAAAGATAATATGCATAGGGCACCTGATACAAAACCTGGTACCAAGTATGCGTAACTGCTTTTTTAAAGTACATGTCATATTTAATATTTTAAATATGCAAAGAATGTGTAACATTCAGGCTTGTAAGTTCCTTCTTCTTTCTTTCTCCTCTTCTTCACCTTATGCTAACCCTTTGATTCTTGAAGAGACAAAACAGCAGAAAGGCATTATTGTTTTTGCCCAAAATTTTTCCCATTTCTGTTCACTTGCAGTAGATAATACAGTGTGATGTTACATTCCGAGGAAGTACGAGTGGTGCTCAAAGTCCTTGACATGTATTGGTGTGTGAGTCATTTTCATACTCCAGGAAATAATGGTAGATTGGTGCATCTGGCAGTTCTCAAACAATCTGAAAATAGTGGCAAGATATTTTGGAACAAACGATGGGGTTGCCTTAGTGCCATTCAATACGGTCTGTTGGCCACTGGGGTTAAGAGAACAGTTTCCATGGTTACCGCTCTTGCAGCCCGATTACAGGATGAAGTCTGTCAGCCTTCCACCTGCTCTCTCCAATATTATTCTGCTGTAGTGTCCATCTGGCTGATTTAAAACAAATTTTTTTTGAGGATACATCCAAGCAGTTTTCAAGATGAATAAGATAATCTGAATAAAACCAAAATGGTAATGATTTTAGAGTGGATTTGTAATAGCGGAGATGTTTACATGCTTTTTTGTTTTGTTGGTATATTTTCTTTGTACAGTTGAAAATTAATTCAGCGTATTTATGTCATTTTGTATGGCTGAAATAAATTTCTTAGAATGCGTATCTTTGTATGCTTGAGCATCTTCGAAGATAGGAATATTTAGAAGCAGAAAAGACCTTTATCTTAGAGAACGTGTAGAAAGAAACTGTGAAATCTGTGTGGAAGAACACTTAATTTAGTGTAGTAAATTAATGTAGTTAAAGTAAAATAGTTACTCTAACATTAAGAGCAAGAAATACGTATGTATAAACTATTTTAGAAGGAAATACTGAGTATACTGAAGAGACTTAAGCATATGAAAAGTTTCAAATCCTGTTTGCAGGAAGCAATTAGCATTTGGCTGAAAAATCTTAATTGTGTGTTGTATGTTTTATTACAGAAGCTTAATTGGAAGTAAAAGTTTTAAATAAAATTTTAGAAGATTTCATTTCGGTATTACCTACGTATTTTACAATAGGATTCATTTTCAACACATACCTGAAAAATACTGGTAGCATCTCACTGTTATGTAGCACTTCACTAGTTCCCCAAAATATTGTATTAGTGCCTTAAGTAGCTAGGAAAGGTACTTATCTATTCTCACTTAAAGCACTTTTGTAATGCAGGTTCTCATTATAAGCATAACGTGGAATATTTCATGAAACCAGTACATTTTTTTAGTAACATAGTTATGTGCCAGGTTGCCTAAGATCTATGATAAGAAATCCAGGCCATTTTTTTCAAATAACATCCAAATATGTTGAGACTGAAACAAAATGAGTCAAGTTATAAAAACTAAGAAATAGAGCAAAGTACTAAAATATGCAAACTCTAAAGGCAAGGCTCATTATTTTCCTGTTCATCCCCAAGATGGAATTGGATATTGATGAAGATGAGAAAGTAAGGAGAGAATGCAATTCAATTTGTGAAATTTCATAGATTTTAAGGTACTTTGGATGATCCCTGGGGTGGGAAAGGGAGAAAGAAGGACAGTGAGAAGTGGTCTGGGTTTTCCATGAACGTTTTCCTGCTTTCATTTAGGGATAAATATAAATGAAATAAGGCTACCGTAATATTTATATGTAATCTTCCATTTGTAAACAGTGGCTCAAATTTTTAAAAACTATAAAATTTGAGCCAAGTATAATGCTTGTAGTCAGTATGCCACTAATTTGTGACTCCTTTATTAGATCAATATAATGATGATGAGTGCTACAGGCAGCAGTAGGAATTTATAACAGGGATACTACCAAGACTGGGAGATTACAGAAACCTTCCTTAAGTAAGTGATGTTTAAGGTAATGTCTGAAATTAATTAAGTGACATTGGGCAGTGGGAAGTAGAAAGAGAGGGGAATCTTCTAGACAGAGGAAGAAAATACTCAAAACCCCAAACAACTCAAGGAATTGGAGTGTACTTAAAGCAAAAGGGAAAGTGACTAGAAAAGAGAATGGAGAGGTGGACAAAGGGTAATCCTGCAGGGTCTTGCAGGCACATCAGGGATATTTTAGAAATATATTCATAGAGATATTTTCTTTCTTTTCAGTGTTTTTGAAAGAGTAAAAAGTGTCATCGAAAATAACGTCAGGTACCAAAATACAAATGCTATATGGATATTTGTTGAGCATTCTGGTCTCTGCATTCCTTTCAGGGAGCTCTGTCATGAGCAAAGCAGAAGATTCTTAACATAAGTGCTCCCAATAGTTATCTATAATTCCTTCTTTCTGGCTTGTAGCCAGATACAGGATGGAGAGCTGATTTATGAAGGAGTGGAGCAGTGGCAGTACACAGTTGTTCAGTGAGGTTCTGTATCGTCAGCCCTGTCAGATTTAGCACCACTTTACCTGAAGCTGAGAACCCATTAATTATTCACTTAATATTATTCCATTAATAATTTTCTGCTTGCAGCTACATGATGTTAATGCATGTCTATTGCTAATTCCATCTTCATGGAATTGCAAAAGGACAATCACAGTGGAAATTAAATATGGGGATTTTAGTTATGGTCCTCCTCTCCCCCACCACACCCATAAAAATTACATATTAACATTGAGATTTAGGTGGAATATTAAATTCTTACAAGTTTAAAATAGGTTAAAGGTAGATGAAAGAATAGTTTGTTTTTATTAACATGATTGCATAGTCACAGAAATAAAAGTTGTGGAAATTTGTTTTCAAAATCTCATTAGGTTATATCAGCCTTGTTTGTGGGGAAAATACTTCATTATTTTATGGAAAGGGGGAAAATTTGAACAGATGTTAGAATGCATGACTTCCAAACTGAAAATAAATGTTCATGAAAAACGCAAAGCCCGTGGAATGACTGGTAAAGACTCAAATTCTGAGGTGATTCTATGAACTGGAAGAATTCTCTTAACACTGATCTAGTTGTTGATCTTGAAGCATACCACTAATTTTGCAAAATGTACGTAGCTCATAAAGTTAACAGAAAGGCTTTTTGTGTGTTGGGAACTGTAATGAAAAAGAAGGTCAGGGTTGATCAGAATGTTCTGCTTACCTTGAAAATAGAGAGTAGATTGTAGCACTAATGCATGTTAAACCTGATCCCAAGCTGTCAGGAGTCTGTGGGAAGGCTCTTCTCTAGAGGAGAGCTGCTTGTTTTATGATTGAGAGGTTTCTGCTCTCTCAATTTTTTGAGCAGTCCAAAAATTATAGTTTAGATCAGTTATTGAACATATTTTGTTCCAAAACACCAATGATGAAATTTGTTTTACCCTTGAGTATTTATATGTGCCTTGGGTTTGCAGAACACTTAAAGAAGGACGTTTTTCACTATTAAAGTATATTAAAAGTAATCAATCAACCTCAGAGACCTTTAAAAGTTAGAAACTGTGTTTAAAATTTCCCCAAGTATACTGCTGATGGATAGGTAAGAATCTAAGGACCAAAATATATCATACTTACAAGTGACGTTTAACATCCATTGCTCCATGCGTGTTTTGTAGTTTAATAATGTAATAATACTCATGGGACCTGTTTTCTTCCCCCCTCTACCTAGCCTTATGTGTCTATACAAAAATGAAAGTAACCTGATCTGCTGCCTGTCTTAAATGATGGTCTTCCATAGAATGGAAAGTAACTTCTTACTACATGTCCCCTTGAAGTCTGCAGGGAATGTGCTGAGTCAAACAAATAAAAATAAAAAACTAATAGACTAGATTAGAGAAAAGAAGAGGAATGATTTGCCATGGTGCTCATAGGCTATTTATTCAGTCTTATGTAACATAGAGGAAATAACTACAATTTTCTAACTTTTAATACAAGAAAGTACATTTAATTACTTTGAAAAATTCAAACCATTTCAATCCTTCCGTACAAACATTTATCAACCATATGAAAAATGCTTATTGAACTTGAGCACAAGGTTTGGTTAGTTGCCAAAAAAAATCAGACTCCTGGTTTGTTTCTGATTCCCTTCTAAGTGTAAAAGACAAAGAGAAAATGATGGCTGCCGCTGACCTGGTATGAAATCTTCCAAGCTGCCACATTGTTCTTTTCTCTGAAGTGTGCTGTGTGCTGTTATCAACACCAGTACTTTGCATCATAGTAGCTACTTACTCAGCTGCATAAAGACAATTATGTTAAGAATAGAAAACAGTGTAAGTATCCATATATCAGAATGCTTATTGCATTTCCTATTTATTTCTCACTTCATTGTAGACGTTAAGCAGCAGAGATGATAGATGCTTAGCAAAATGTGCCAGTAATTGCATGCACGTGTCATGCATTTGAATGGCTGAGTGAAAGTAGGAACCCAGTAAGATATTGTACCATCCTTTTCCCCCTCCACTACATAACCAAGATTGTGTTTTTAAAATATGTTCATTCATTCATTCAACAAACATGTACTGACTTCCTACTAGGAGTGTGTGTGTGTGTGTATGTATGATTAATAATTAATTTTATTACAGTTTCTCATTTCTTTGTACTCACCCAGAGCATTCACACATAATTATTTAAAGATGATCCAATGGTACCCTGTAACTATGGCTGACACTTCTAACTTGTGTTATCCTATTACCTCCTGCTTCCAATAAGTTACTTGATTGGCTCGTCCACTAGTTCTTTAATTCAGCGAGGGAGTTTAACTTCCTTCTGAGAACTGCTCTGTAGAATCAGGATTTGGATTCCAGTGGGATGTTAGGCGTGTGGATGTGTTCCTGTACCTTAACTGAGGTAGGAGGTGGGAGCAAGTCAGGGAATGGGTGAGGGGCATGCTGCTAGGAAAGAGAGAGAGTAAAGTTTTAGATCTGTGTCGCAGGTGTTTATGGGGCACCTAGCTTGAGAAGCTAAGGCACTATTGGAGATTTGGGGTGACAAAATGACAAGTATAATTTGAAGATTAGTCAGAGACTAAAATTTTCTCTGATATCCTTGCTTTTGTCTCCCCTGTTATCTTTGGGTTTCCCTAGAGACTCCTTCTTAAGTAAGGTCTGAGATGTGCAGTTCTTTCAGTTGTACTCCCCTTTGTATGGGAGCCCTACTGATGTAAAGGAAAACTGTAGGGAAGGGAAAGTGTTCTGTATTCCTGTCCTTAGGTCTCAGTCCTGTGCCCCTGCGCCGTGACCTTTGCAAATGCTTGCTAGTGCCTGCCCCGGTTCAGTTCGGTGAGACAGGAAGGCTAGAGTGGGCTGGACTTGAGTGTTTCCCTTCCCCCAGTCACTTAGGCTCAGGTAAAGTAGTTTCCCTGGAGGGCAGGCCTTGTTAAGGAGAACACAATCTCTGGGCATATTTTAAAATGGCTACTTTCCCACTCTCCCTGCTGGAAACGCAAAGGGATTTTTTGTGATCTTCATGATGTTTGAAGCATGAATTGAACTAAGAATATGAAAAGGAGCACATAACAAGGACAAATCATCCAAAAATATCACACACATTAATAGTGGTGTCAGTAAGGCTGAACTCCAATAAATGTGGGCTTATGAACAATACCGGATTTAGAACAAAAAGGCAAGGCAGGAATAGACTTACTCTTGGGCAAACGTTTGACCGTATTTATCACTGAGACTCACCAGTTCTGCTGGAGTGTTTTTGAGCTGTGAAGCAACTGAAGTGGATGACCTTAAAATAAGTCAGTTTATTCATTCAGCATGTTTAATAAATGCAGTTACATGCCAGACGCAGTGCTATGTCCTGGGACCATAAAGGTAAGACACAGTACCAGCCATGTAGGGGGGTGAGGAGAAAGCACTGGAGGCCTTAAAAATAGCATAAGGATGAGACAGAGATGTGCAACTGCATGACCATCTTGGTGTACGAAGGACCCTAACAGACTGACTGGAGGGCAGGATGGGAGAGAGATGCTGGAGCTGGTGGGCTGGGGTAACAGTGCTGATGGGGGTGATAAATACTGGTGGATAGAGGCCTGAATATGGGCACCTTGCATGCCATGCTGAGAAATTTGAACTTTATTCTATATGCGATTGGAAAGTCTAAGCAGAAAAATGACATGATCAGATTTATATTTTAGGAAAATGATTCTGAGAGTAGTGTGGAGAATGGATTGGACACTTCTAAAATGTTACACTTCTAAGCAAAGAGAGCAGCTGGCCTGGGACGAGTTCAAGAATATGGTGAAAGAGTACCTAGTGAATTTAGATCTTTACCAAAATAATTTACACAACAAAGTCCTCAGAGAACTTTCAGATACTGTTTCTCTTTAGCACCTGTAAAATCTTAGTAAGTTGCCATCTCACTGCAGATTTCGTGTGTTCTGGAATCCTCTTTATCTAGTAGTAACATTCTATCCATATATTCCTGGGACTAGAGATGATACTCATTACAAACACTCTTAAAATGTGGACCAGTGAGTTACTCAAGATTATTGGGTCTTTCTTTGGAAGACCTTAAATCTATGCTTATTTACCCACTGTAATGTACTTCATCTCGGTACATTTAATGGTGATGGAGGTGCTGTCAACCCGAGGATGTCAAGGAGCACTGTCCTTGTAATTTACCTTGTAGAGAATGCTTCATGATATGCATATTTCATTCCATTCACCTTGTTTTCTACTAGAAAGATAAACAACTTTATAGTTTTTTGTCTGTTCGGCAGTGAAAGTTCCATTGTATTATTATTGGCATGTTATCATGTCATAGAACATCCATACCTAGAATACTTCTCAACTTCTTTTTATAAATAACTTCTTTCTGTCCAAAAATATTCATTGTTAAGACAGGTAGATTAATAGGTTGCAGATCACCCTTATGGTTTTGGATGTTAATGAAATTATTCAAATGCTCAAAAGTTTTTAATAGTATAATAAATGATGCTGTGTAATTGCACAGTTAGTATATAACCCCAAACCTAGCCTGTCCATTCTAATCCAGCTGAAAATTTCACACACACAAAAGAAAACTTTACAGGAAAAAAAGGTGCGCAGACCTTGGATTGAAGAATTGAACCTTTTATCAGTATGAAATGTGCCTCTTGATCTCAGTAATACTCCTTGCCTTGGAATCTGCTTTGTGTGATATTAACGTAATCACATGAGCTTTCTCATGCTCTCATGCTTAGTCCTTATATGGTATTTCTTCTCTATATTTTTTTCAACCTGTCTGTGACCTTAAACTTAAATATTTAAATTTAAAAATATTTTAAATATATATTTATATTCTGTCACTTTAAATTTAAATATTATGTATTTAAAATATTTAAAATGTATCACTTTCAGACATATAGTTGTCCAGACACATAGACATGTAATTTACACATATAGTTGTTTCTTGCTTTGTTTATCCAGTCTGATGTTTACTCCCTTTTAAATAGAGTGTTTAGTCCATTTACCTTTAATGTGATTATTCATATGGTTAGTTTATTTCTAGTGCCACATCTGCTGTGTTTCTCTTCTTCCTTTTCTGACTTCTTTGGGTTAATTAAATATTTTTAACATTTTATCTTAATACCTTTGTTGACTTTTAGTTTAGCCTTTTGAATTCCTTTTGGTTATTGCTCTGGGGACTATGATCTGCATCCTTAACTTACCACGGTTTACATAGAGTTGATGTGGTACAGACACACGCTACATAACGACATTCAGTCCACAACAGACCACATGTATGATAGTGGTCCCATACAGTTAATACCATACAGCCTCGGTGTTTGGTAGGCTGTACCATCTAGGTTTATGTAAGTACTCTCTGATGATCACACAAGGAGGAAATCACCTAATGACACATTTCTCAGAACGAATCCTTCTTGTTAAGTGATGCGTGACTGTGCAATTTTATGGAAAATGTAAGAACTTTGCAAAAATTTGATTCCATTGGCCTTCCATATCTTGTGGCATTGTTGCTATACATTTTACATCTACGTTTGTAATAAACTCCACAATACAATGTTGTTATTTTGACTTTAAATAGCTAGTTGCCTTTTAAACATATTGAGAGAAGCAAAAAGTTAATCTTTTGTATTTACCACCATATTTTCCATTATCATTGCTCTTCATTCTTTCCTATAGATTTGTGTTTTCTCTTTATTTTTGGTATTTAGCAGGTTGACTATGTTTTGCTCCTGTGTAGTTCTCTTTGTATTTATCTTGCTTTTAAGAGCTTTTAGTAAATTTCCACTTCAGATAAATGTACTTTTCTGTTCTAGTATTTCAAGTTGGTTCTTTTTTATTGCTTAGATTTCTCTATCCATTCATTTTGACTATATTTTACTTTAGGTCCTTGAACATATTTATAGTAATTACCTTAAAGTCCTTGTCTGCTAATTCTGATTCTGGATCATCTTGATTATAGGTTACATGTTTCTGCTTTGCATATCTAGTTTATTACATATGGGGTTTTTTGTTTTTTGTTTTTTGAGGAAGGCCACCCCTGAGCTAACTGCTGCCAGTCCTCCTCTTTTTGCTGAGGAAGGCTGGCGCTGAGCTAACATCCATGCCCATCTTCCTCTACTTTATATGTGGGGCGTCTACCACAGTATGGTGTGCCAAGCGGTGCCATGTCCACACCCAGAATCCGAACTGGCAAACCCCAGGCCACCAAAGCGAAACGTGCGCACTTATCCGCTGTGCCACCAGGCCGGCCCCACATATGGGATATTGATAAACATACATTGTAAGAAGTGTGGATTTTATCATCTTTCTTTAGAGTATTGAGTTTTGTTCTGCTAGACAGTTAAATAACTGGTGGGTTCTTTGGTTCATGTTTATTTAGTTTTATTCTTTGTTAAAGTGGGTCTCAATTTTTTACTCAATCCAAGAATGCAGCATCTCCAGGTTCTTAACTAAATACTCAAGGTGCTCAGTGGAAACACTCTGACAAGACAACTCCGCCATCTCTCAGCAATTGGTCATCTTTATGATCCCTCAGCACTTAGTACTATGCCTGGACTATGGTGAGAACTCACTTTAGTTCAGTGTAAGTAAAGAGACTCCAGGGGCCCTTATGGACACAGTGGTGTGAAGAAATAATATTTAAACCTAAGATTGCAAATTGTTAACTCTCATATAGTCAACTTCATTTCAAAAGCTGGATTGTGAATGGAAAATTTGGGCACTGTAGATGATCTCTAGTTATAACAACTCTGAATCACTTTTAGAGTTTACAAAGCTTTTTAAATTTTTTATCTTGTGTAAATATCACAACTATGTTAGGTAGATTTTCTTATTCCCTCCATTTTACTCTTGAAATACCTGAGACACAGTGATGTTGTGGAATGCTCCTTGTGATATGTGAGCTAGTAACTAGCATTTGGAGCCCAAATCCAGTGCTTGTCACCATCCATGGGAACATGGTATTTGCTTACAAAAGTAGAATTTTCCACATCGGCAGTTTCAAATGGCTCAGTCTCGTAGCTTCAGAAGTACAGTTCTGACTTCCTAGGAAGCTCATTTTTAACAAGAATGATGATAGCTGATGTTAGATAAAACCCTCAGGTAACATACTGATCATTTCTTTTCTTTCTGCATGTGTTAGTCCTTTCTTAGTGAACAGCAAGTAAAAACTTGACTTTTAAAAATTTTAACCTATTTTAAATATAAAACATTCTCTCTACAACATCTCTTATTTAAGCAAGCCATGTTTTATAGTTGTGGTTTGGATACACAAAATAATTTATTTCCTATCCTTAGCAGTTCTCCTGGCTATTTATTCCCTAGCTGCCTCACAGAGACAACTTTGAGCTTATTATCTCAAACAAAGGGTGGTATGGAACAACAAGCACACTGTTGTTAACTACGCATGAGAACTTTAGAGAGGGAAAGGAGTGCTTCAGTCAAATTGCCCAATATAGTAAACATCCTGGGTAAACCAGGGTACTCCAAAGTGGCTTCAATAGCCTCTTTGTCATGTGATTACAGGATTAGGATAAAATTATTATTTTAATTCTTACAAATCCAGTTTTCATTTTATGTCCTGTAAAATGCAAGGGGATTTTTTTTTTTTAATGATAGTATTTTTTGGCATTGGAGTTTACTTTGCATGTGGATGAAAAGTCATAATTTGTTACCCCAGCCAAGAGGTAAATCAGGTTATAATACAGCGATGAGATGATTGCAGATTTTTAACTTTTTCCGTTAGTTTGGGGAAAAAAACTTTAAACAAAAAATGCCTTTGGAGCTATCTACTCTGCCATTTTTACCGATGTCACTCCTGTCCCTGTTTTTTGTTCTTTTAATTAATAGATTTTACTTTTTTAGAGCAGTTTTAAGTTTATAGAAAAATTAAGCAGATAGTACTGAGAGTTTCTGTATTTCCACTCCTCTCTGCTCCTAATTTCCCCTATTTTTAATATCTTGCCTTAATGTGTTAAACTGGTACAACTGTTGAACCAATATTGATACAATATAATTAACTAAGGCCCATAGTTTACATTAAGGTTCACTGTTTGTGTAGAACAGCTCTGCAGCTTTTGACAAATGCATAATGTGATATTCACCACTGCAGTATTATACAGAACGACCCACTGCAGTATTATACAGAACGGTTTCAGCACCCTAGAATTCCCCTGTGCTTCATTCCTCCTCCCCCACTCCCCACTCCCAAACCCCTGGCAACAGTGATCTTCTTACCATCTTTGGTTTTGCCTTTTCTGGAATGTCATGTAGTTGGAATGACAGAGTATGCATTTTCAGACTTTCTCCTCCATGTCTGCTCATGGCTTAACAGGTCATTTCTTTTTATCACTGAATAATATTCCAAGTTTTTGGATTTTGAAAGATAAAAAAGAATATTTTTTAAAAGGCAATCTCTTTCTAAGAGACATCTCTCAAGTGCAAAATGAAAAATTAGCCTGTATTTTGTTTGGGTTTAAAACCAGAAGGCAGACTAACTGGGATCGAAGGCTGATAACTTTGTTTATTTCAGTTAAAGTGCTGAAATCTTTCATGCATTTCATATATCTGAGTTTGTCTGTAAAACCCTGAGTCCCTGCTGTGTGCTGGAATAATCTTAGTTATTCCTCATAACACTCCCAGGAATTCAGTAATAATTCCCTATTTTATGATTGAGAAAAGAGAGGCAGAAAAATGGGTAGGCCAGAGCCATCCAGCTGGTAAGGAATTGAATCACTGATGGTGCTGCCGCCCAGGTTGGTGCCCTTTTCAGCATGTGGTGGTTGTACTGCTCTCTGAGCAGATATCTCCCTGCCCCTTTGCAGGCCTGGAGCTGGACCGGGGCCAGGTTTGAAGCCCGCCCCACCCATCTCCTAACTCCATTTCCCGCCCTTTGTGAATCAGAGCCTTTAAAGTTGGAAACTTTTCCAATTAAGAATGACAAATTCTATATGTATGTTTATCTGTTCTCCCTTCTAAAACGTCACGAATGTGACAGTAAAGGAGCGAAAAAACTCTAATTCTAAGAACAAAGAGAATGTCAGAAGTGCACTAGTAGACAAGAAGTGTCGGCAAATACTTGGAAGACAGACAGCAGTTACATCAGCAGTAACCCACTTAAAAAAGCAAGGAAAACCGAAACCTTCCTGCAAGGACGGTACCAGCAAGAAGCAAGCCAGGTCTTGATGCAGGGCACCAAAACATCTCAGGAACTGGAAGTGAATGAAAAATGAGAGAGAACCAGAGAAGAATCAGTTGAATCTGTGGCTAAGGAAAAGTTCATTTCTCCCACCCCAAAGATCTTTGCTCCCACCCTGCTAGCCAAGAGTCTACTCCTCTGCACCCAGCAGGAGACTGGAAGACAGGGCCACATCCAGGTTTAGCAGCGTGAGTGTGGGGAGCTGGCCCTCTTTAAGAAGAGGATGTAAATTACAGTACAAGAGTAGTCCATAAAAGAATATTTAGAATGAGATCACAACAAATCACAAAACAGGAAAGTAACATATTTTTATTAAGTGTCTGACCTCTGTATTCCTCCCTTTTTGCTTCATACTCATTGATCACCTCTTCATATGACAATAATTGTACCATGTTTTCTATAGAGAAAACAGACCATTGGTCTTTGCACTGGCGGAGCTGGTTGAGATTCGTTTTCACTGTTGGTGTTAGGAACGCACAAGCGTGTGACTTAACATGAGTGTACCCTCCGTTTGTGGTGATGCTGCAGGTTTGTTTCCTATAAACATGAAAATGCTACTTTATGAAATGCCTATCAAAAAAGAAAAAGGAAGTTAATGATGCGCTTATAATTGTATATATAGCATTGTCAAGTATATGCCTGGAAGCAGAGTATGTCTTTTGATCAGGCATCAATGAGAACCAGATTCTTTGCTTATAATTTTACATGTTTAATGTTTGGAAGAATTTTTTGGCTTGATTTTTGTCTGTGTACATTTCAACTATGTTTCTCCTACTCATAAACTTCTGGTGCTGGGACACATTCATACTGCATTACAACTTCTGCTCCTGTGTTCCAGGAAGTCATTCCTAGAGCTAGCAGTGACTTCAGTATACTGTCAGAGATGAACAAAGCCAGACACTAAAGTGATGAGGACAGGTTTTAATCAGTAATAACTGTTGCAATAAGGAATAGTCCAGCATGAATTAAATCAACTTCAATTTTTAGAGAGGTGACTGGGCATTTTAAAGAGAGAATGAAGGAATAGGGAAAGAGGTGACTAGGGACTTAAAAGACTAAAGGAAGTGGAAAACTACAGAAAACGAGAAGGGGGGCTTTTGTCCATTGAAACCCATTTGAATCTGCTCCCTGGCATTTGCTGAAGTCGGGATCCATCTTCCCACAGAGGCAGGGACACGGGCTCTATCTTCAGGTGTTGGCTGGGGCAAACAGTGAGTTCTTTTGGTAGTCTTGGCTTTTCTCAGGCATCCACTTTAAGGCGGGCTGGGGTCATCCAAGGGATGTGGCCTTGAACACTTATAAACTATGTTAGTGATTTGTTCAATTCTTTCTAGGCCAGGGTTGAGGCATAATCAAGAAAGGGCTTAGAGGAGCCTGGCTAGAGTTTGATAAAGAGAAAATCTTTGTCATTACCCAAAAGTAACTTTAAATCACAGAAATATGTCCCATTTAACCAAACTAAATATACCTCTAATTTAGCTTACTCTTGGTTATAAAGTGTCCACAGCCACCGTAATGTTGCCCAGCACAAGAGGAAGTAGAATGGAGGAAAAGTGGTGTAAGTAAAGACAGCAGTCTTCACTGATTGTGGTGTAAATATCTTTACTTTTGCAAATTATACAAAACATGACCATGGAAACTGTAAATTTAGAGGGGTATTCTTTGTAGTAAAAGAATCAGAGAATCTCAAGACTCAGAATCAACAGCACAGCAGAGAGCAGGAGTGAGGGAATGTATGTACTTAGAATCCCCAGTCCCCTTCCTGGTCAATTCCCAGAGTGCTGTCAAGGATTAGTTTAGACATATCAGAGAATTATTCTCTGGAGAGATGGCATTCCCCAGAAGGAGAAATACCTTACTTGGGGGTCCCCCAACAAACGACCATGCCCCCAAGTCACCCTGTAGTGAGGCCACCATTCCCAAGCCCTGCCCACATAGACAGACCTTCCAGTCCGATTTTTAGTGCTGTCCTTTTAACTGCAGAGAGTCACGGATCACCAGCCTCGAAGGAAAGCCTCCAGCAAGCAGACTCAGACCCACACAAACTAAACACAGAAATAGATTCAGAAAGGTAATTATGAGAAGGTGTTGCAACTCCAAAAGGTCAGGGTTTTTTTAACTAGCGAAGAACAGAAAAGATTTACTGAAAATTAAAAATGTGGAAATGCAATGAGCTTTATAATAAAGAGTTGGATGATGAAGCTTAGGAAATCTCTCAGGGAGTAGAACGAAAATAGAGATGGAAAGTCAGAGGAAAAGGGAAAATTACTAGAAAATCAGTTCAGAGTTTTCGAGATTCTTCTAATAGAAGAAAGAAGAGAAAAAACAGAAAGAAATTATCCCAGACATCAAACAAGAACTTTTACTGTAACTGAGGGGTTACGAAAGGACCGTCAAGTGTCTAGCACAGTTAAATCATACCCACTTCCATAGATCCGTAAGAAATTTCAGAACACCAGGGCTCCTGAAAGTGGTCAGGAAGGGAGAGTATCACATACAAAACATCTCAGTGAAAACTGCGTCAGACTTCTCAGAAGAAGAAAGTGGAGCACTGCCTTTCACAACGCTGAAGGAGGAAAATTCAACCCTAGAATGCTATGCCGAGTTCAGTCATCAGTCCCAGGCAGAATATGTATATTAAAAGACTTGGAAGATTCCAGACTAATTTTCTCTCTGTGCACCCTTTCTTGGAAGTACTGGAAAATATGTTCCACCAAAATGATGGAGCAAATCAACAAAGAGTAAATAATATCTTACCCCCCAAATTAGGGATCAAATGTAGGAGAGCTCAAAGGGAATTAGATGATGGTAAGACAAGCGCCAGGACAGTATCTGTTCACTGGGCCTAGGAAGCAATTCAAGGCCATTACAGCAAGAGGAGAGAGATCTTTTCTACCTACCTCTTCCAAATAAACAGGAGGTGTGTTTTATCATTTTGAAAATAGTTCAGTATTTCTGAGAGATACCATAGTAATGGATGAGGATAAAGAAACCGAGATTTAGAGAAATTATTTCTTGCAGGGTCACAGATTACCTCATGGAGCTTGGAATCAAACCTGGGAAATCATAATCCAGGGTACATGTTTTATTCACAATGCATTATATCAAAATTATAATGCAAAATAGAAAACAGTAGTGCGCTAGGATGAGCGATTACTTCTTAAGAATAATTACATGTTTTAATATACAGTTTAGAAGAGATTGTGCATAATATTTTGGTTATGATAAAGTGCCTTGGCAGGATTTTGAGGTGGAGAGGTGACATGGGTCAAGTGAATGGAGAGTGGGGTATCTGTCAGTACTGATAATCAGGGTGGAATCGGGGTGGATGCCAGCAAATTCTCAAGATTCACTGCAAGCCTCTCATGGTATTGGTAGAGTGTTTTGGAAGCAGATACAAATGACTTTTCCCTTACCAGTGATTCAAGGACTGAAATACAGCCTCTGATCTGGACCGTTGACTTGACTTCAAGCTCTTGCTGGGGACAGATGAATCAAACTGACTTGAGCACTGCAGATGCAAAATCTGTGGTCCAAAATTCTTTTCTTTTGGAGATTAAACAGTGTTAAGTGGATAAACCTTTTTAAGATGACGGGATTTTCTGTCTTTAGATGCAAATTTTTATCTTAATCATATTACTTGGGAATTTTCTAAAATGAATTGAGCGTATCTCTTCTAAAGTGGAGTAGAAGTATCTCAGACTTTGATTTTTCTTCTAGTTGTTGTCTGTCTTCTGCTCTTTGTGGAATACCAGGTTGATATTATGTTATAGAGCTGTTTAAAAAACACGTTTCACTATATTGACCATTGCTTAAATAAATAAACCTGTGTCTCAAAACATGTTAAACTCTGCTTTATAGATTTTATGCTAGGAATGGCATGTGGGGTGATGAAATCTGAGGTCTTTGTGTAGCCATGGAAGTAACCAGCTGTGAAGTTGGCAGGCATCACTGACAGCAGATAAAGGAATGCTTCATTGAGTAACTGGTCTTTCCGGACTTGCTGGCCATATCCCAGATCTAAATGAATTGAGAATAAAAGATGCCTTATAACCCTCGCGTAACTTCAGACATTCTACTCATGACTTAACACGTTAAATCACTTAGCTTCCTTATGTCTTAGTTTCCTCATCTTCAGCAGAAATGAGGGGGATTAAAATACTTGTCTGCAACAATCATCGTAAGAGTTAAATGGGCGGAATGAAAGTATACAAGGCCTGTCACGTCACAGATGCTCCATAAGTGTCCATTCCCCTCCGCTTCTCCGAGGGTTTTCTGCCTTACAAAAGCAGACAACTCTAAAGGCATAACTCACGTACCATCCACAGGATTGACTTAAATGCCTATGTCCTTTTCACCTTATATATAAGCTCCTTATTTCAAAAAAAGAAATAAGGAACTTATCCCTTTGTAGTTTCAAACATGTATATTTTTCTCCATTGCTTGTCTGAGCTGACACGCTTGGACTTTTGCGGAGGAAATGGAACTATCTGCCATTTACTTACGGTAGGAGTGTAGAAAGGGAAAAGCCAGTCCGTGCTGAACTCCATCCTAGTCAATGTCTTGAATTTTTACTGCCTCTCTGTGATCTGTCCACTTTCCCCATATAGGAATAGCTTACTATCCATCAGGAATATTGACCTCCTAAAGAGCTGTAGTCTCATCAAAATACACAAACGATAACTTGGAGCTGTAATAATCTTCCTATGTATATTACCTCTGTATCAAAGACCTTTCCAGTCATAAATATGCTGGTTAATATCTACCCTATTTTTTTACTGACATCTTTTCTAATTAGTTATTTTAACCATATTCGGATATATGCATTTAGGAAAATTGTGTTTTTACATAAACATTGCAATCTAAATTCCGTATGTTTGATTTTTCTTAAATTTTCTATCTAGAAATTGACATTGAACGCTGTGTACGAGAATCAATCAATCTATTTTGTTGGACTCCTAAAAGTGCTACTTACAGACAGCATGCTCAGCCTCCAAGGCCGACTTCTGATGGCAGTGGAGCCAGAAGTTCGACTCCTTATTTCTCCACCGAGTGTGCAGACCCTCCAAAAACAGATCTGGTATGTATGCAGATTTAATTTGCAAACTCTAAAGGAAGATGGATGTTAAAATTCATATGCTGTAGTATTGTTATTGTTCATAATAATGTTATCACAAATGTCCTTGTAACGTAGCTATTTTCTAATATACGATCATATTCATGCAACGATTTCAGAAAACCTTTATGTCTGTTTAGTTACACAGTTGGGAAGATTGTTTTGACATATTCCTTCAGGTAGCAGGTTTCACTTTTTTCCTATGCAATCATAGTTTCTCTTTATATATCAGCTTGTTACATACTGAGAGAATTACAGAAGCAAAGGAAGAGTTATAAAAATAGAGAAAGACTAAGAGTTGTTAATAGAATAAGAATTTGCCATTATTGGTTTTTGGTTGACAAAAGAAGTAGCATTTTGAAAAACTGTCATTCAAGGTTTTCAACATTGTTATTCTTTCTAAACACATGGCTTTATAAATACAGCCTACTAAGCTTTCAGCTTTAATAATTCATATATTTCAAACATTCCGGTATTACCACAGTATCTTGTTTCCTTGAAAGTGAATTTCAATTAATATGTATATAGAGTTCTTTAGGTACCTTAATAATTTAATAGGATAGGCTCTAACTTGTAAAAAGTAGCATTTTAATGATAAAACATTCCAAAATTTTCTTTCATGCATGTTAAACAGTAGATTTTGCAGCTAGATATTTTTGTAACTGGGTGTTTTTGCAAAAATTTGCAATTTCCACCTCTTTGCACTTTCTGTGATTTTCGTGTTCCCAAATATATGAGAGCATCCATGTTTTCACATTTTCCCATCATGATCAAATTGTATTTGTTAAAGACAGTTAGAAGCATGACTCTTATTGTGGTTGAATACAAAGCAGTTTTAGTAATCACAGCCTCTGCCTCCAGAAATATAGACAATAAAGAAAAAAACAGCTACATGAATATATGTGAAAAATTATAAGACATTTCAAAGCATCCTAAGAGATAAGAATAAAATGAGAACCTACACTAGTAAGTAAATATTTGCCTTACAGTTTTCCAAAAGTAGATGAGGCCTCCCCAGGAGAACGGAGTTCTCAAAACAGTGGGAGTTGTCCAGCAGACCGTTTTATTGCCATCTAATGGATTTTGGTACAGGAACCCACTTATCAGCTAAGGATTGTTCTAGATGACCTGTAAGATAGCTCGAAACTTTGAAATTCAACAGTTCTATATAAAAATTTATTTCATAGTTTTCTTCCTTTCAGATTTTAAAATGTATTCTCTTCATAGCAGAAAAACATTAGTTCTCATCTTCATATAAGAGAGATATCCTTTGGCATATGAGCAGTTTTTAGGAAACCATAATAGTGTATGATGAAGGAAGGAGGAGGTGATTAAGCATAGAAATCAATATAATAAGGCTGAGTTGGAAGTTTGAAAAATTAAGTAAAAATAAAGATATAAGAGAATTAATAATATCTGAACACTTGGTGTCTGCTTGAAAATACACTGGGTTTTCTCATGCAGATATGTCATTTAATCCTCACGAGAACTCTAACGAAGTGCACGGTTATCCCTATTCTATAACAGGAGCATGAAACTAAACCCAGAAAGGGATCAGTAGTTTATACAGCTAGGAAATAGTAACTGCAAAATTGAGCCCCAGGTCTTTATGACATCACAGGATGCGTTCTTTTTTTTTTTTTAATTGAAATATACTTCACCTTTAATACCATAAATTTCACCCTTTTAAAGTATAAAATTCAGTGGTTCTTAAGATATTCACAAAGTTGTGCAGCTATCACCACTAATTCCAGAATATTTCTGTTGCCCCAAAAAGAAACTCTGTTCCGAGTTACTGTCCACCTCTCCCCAGCCCCTTGCAAACCCTAACCTACTTTACATCTCTCTGGATGTACTTATTCTAGACATCTCATGAAAATGGAAACAAACAGTACATGGCCTTTTGGTGACTGACTTCTTTCGTTTAGCCTAATGTTTTCAAGATTCATCCATGTTGTAGCATGTGTTAGTAGTTAATCCCTGTTTATGACTGAATAATATTCCATTTTATGGGCAGACTACATTTTATTTAATCAATTCATCAGTTAATGGACATTTGGGTTATTTCTACTTTTTTGGCTATTATGAATAATGCTGCTGTGGACATTTATATACAGGTATTTGATTGTGTACCTGTTTTCAATTCTTTTGGATATATACTTAGGAGTAGATTTTCTAGGTCATATTGTAACTCTATGTTTAACTTTTTAAGGAACTGCAAAATTGTTCTACAAAGCATCTCCACCATTTTACGTTCCCCTCAGCAATGTATGAAGGTTCCAATTTCTTCACATCCTTCCCAACACTTGTTGCCAGTCTTTTTTCCACCATGCCCCCGAGGAAGATTATCCCTGAACTAACATGTGTGCCAGTATTCCTCTGTTTTTTTGGTGGGTTGCTGCCACAGCATGGCTAACAAGTGGTGTAGGTCCGCGCCCAGGATCTGAACCTGTGAACCTGGGCTGCTGAAGTGGAGTACACCAAACTTAACCACCAAGCCACGGGGCTGGCCCCCGTTGCCACTCTTTGATCACAGCCGTCTCTGCAAGTGTGAGGCCGCATCTCACCGTGATTTTGATGAGCATTTCCCTAGTGATGCTGCACATCTTTCCATGAGTTCATTAACCATTTGTGTCTCGTTTTTGGAGAGAGGTCTATTCAACTCCTTTGCCCATTTTTTAATTGAGTCGTTTTAAATTGCTGAACTGTAGAATTCTTTATATATTCTCAATACAAGTCCCCTGTCGGATCTGTGATTTGCATATGTTTTCTTCCATTCTTTGCGTTATTTTTTCACTTCTTAGTAATGTCCTTTGAAGCACGTAAGTTTTTAATTCTGATGAAGTCCAATTTATGAGTTGCTTCTCTCTTGCAACTTTTAAGGTTCCCTGTTTGTCTTTGGCTTTTGATAGTTTGATTATGGTGTGTCTAAATGTGGATTTCTTTGAATTTTTCCTCCTTGGAGTTAATTGAGCTTCCTAGATGTGTAGATTAATGTTTTTCATCAAATTTTGGAAGTTTTCACTCATTATTTCTTCAAATAGTCTTTCTTCCCCCTCTCTCTCTCCTCTCCTTCTGGGATTCTGTCTGTATGTTGCTATGGTTGATGGTGTCCCAAACATTGCTTAGGCTCAGTTCATTTTTATACATTCTTTTGTCATTTTTTTAATTATTATTTTTTATTGAGTTAATGATAAGTTACAATCTTGTGAAATTTCAGTTGTACATTATTGTCTGTCAGTTGTGTTGTAGGTGCACCCCTTCACCCTTTGTGCCCACCCCACACCCCACCTTTCTCCTGGTAGCTGCTAATCTGTTCTCTTTGTCCACATGTTTAAATTCCTCATATGAGTGGAGTCATACAGAGATTGTCCTTCTCTGTCTGGCTTATTTCACTTAACATAATTCCCTCAAGGTCCATCCATGTTGTTGCAAATGGGACGATTTTGTTTTCTTTTTAATGGCTGAGTAGTATTCCATTGTATATATACACCACATCTTCTTTATCCAATCATCTGTTGATGGGCACTTAGGTTGCTTCCACGTCTTGGCTATTGTAAATAATGCTGCAATGAACATTGGGGTGCATGGGACTTTTGGAATTGCTGAGTTCAAGCTCTTTGGTTAGATACCCAGTAGTGGGATAGCTGGATCGTATGGTAGTTCTATTTTTAATTTTTTGAGGAATCTCCATATTGTTTTCCATAGTGGCTGCATGTAAAAGAATGAAAATTGACCATTCTTTTTCACCATTCACCAAAATAAACTCAAAATGGATCAAAGCCCTAAAGCTGAGACCTGAAACCATAGGCTTCTAGAAGAAAAGGTAGACAGTACACTCTTTGACATCAGTATTAAAAGGATCTTTTCGGACACCATGTCTTCTCAGACAAGGGAAACAAAAGAAAGGATAAACAAATGGGACTTCAGCAGACTAAACTGCTTCTTCAAGGCAAGGGAAAACAGGATTGAAACAAAAACACAACCCACTAACTGGGAAAAAATATTTGCAAGTCATACATCCAACGAAGGCTTAATATCCATAATATATAAAGAATTCACACAACTCAACAACAAAAAAACAACCCGATCAAAACATGGGCAGGAGACATGAACAGACATTTCTCCAAAGAAGATATACGGATGGCCAATAGGCACATGAAAAGATGTTCATCATCGCTGATCGTCAGGGAAATGCAAATCAAAACTACACTAAGATATCACCTTACACCCATTAGAATGGCAAAAATAACTAATACATTCCTTTTTCTTTCTGCCCCTCAATCTGGATGATTTCAATTGATCTATCTTTGTGTTTGCTCATCTTTTTTCTGCCGGTTTCTGTGCCCAGTAAGTCTCCCAGCCTTTGCTGAGGGGTTCTATGTGTGTGTTGGGGCACCTCTTCAACACCCAGGCAGACAGTCTACACCTCTGCCTTAGCCTTCACCTCCTACCTGCTCGAAGCCTCAAGGTCAACCAAAGATGAGAGTTTAGGACCCTCTTAGGTCTTTTCTGGGCGTGCAAATAGCTAGCTTGGATGGGCTTCTAGATTCCCAGAAACGTGTTGGAGCTTTCAGAGCCCCTGTGGACGTTGCATTCCCCAGCTTTTGATTTTAATTTTTAACGTTTACCATCATTCTTGTTTGTGCCACTGTCACAGCCACCTCAGGCAGCCGCAGTATAGACAACTGCTGCTGACAAATGCCTGCAGGGAAGACTGTTTGCTCTGGGAGAGCTCTGGTCAGGCCACGTGAAGACAGACACTGCGGAGAGGCTTCAGGGGCAGGCAGACAGGCCAGACAGTCACCACCCCCTGAGATGGTGCTTCCGGGAGCTCCAGAACCACTCTCTGTCGAGCAGCTGCCAGACTGCTGGGTGGTGGGACGGTTGGTTTCAAGGTGGCCATGGAGCTGAGGAGAGGGAAACAAGAGGGGCAAATTAAACCACCACGAGGCTCACATTCTGCTGAGATTTGGCTGTTTCTCTTGAATGTGCGCTCCTCGGATCGCTGCAGACCTTCGTTAGTTTCCAGAGTTGTGAAAAAGTTTATTTGATAATCTGCCAGTGTTCTCGCTGTGTTTTGGAGGAGCAGCTTTTTTGCGATCTGTGCTCTGCCCTTCTCACTGATGTCACTCATACTCTGTGCTGTTTGTCCACTACGTGCTAACTCGAGTGAAGCAGAAAGGTTAGGAGAGAGTTGGTTTAAAAGGTTGGAAAGGAATATTAACAGTTCAAGTAATATGAGATTTTCATTTTATGATAAAGTAAAATTTTACCAAGAAAAGTTGCTATTTATTTTAAATTTGAGTAAGTGGTTTTAAATCCTTTCCCTAACACCCTCATCTGAAATGAGATTTTTGTTTAAAAAGTTTAATAATTTGAATGTTACTAAACCCAAAATCTCTTTATGTGTTTCCTAATTATGATGAGTTTCAGAGTCCTGGGTCAGTTTGCTAAAGCTTTGTGATGCAAAACAAACTTTCTTGGTGTACTCTTAGATATGTTATCTCCATCAACATAATGGAAGAGAAAAATATGCTACATTATTTATATGAAATGTTGCCATCTGAAGAATATTCAGTGTTTAGTTCACTTTTCTTTAGAGCTTATTTTATTCCTTTTTATGATATATCGCAACTGTAAAGAAAAATACAATGAATAATGTAAAAACCATTGCATTTTTTTTCAACAATACATTTGAATACATGCTATAAAACAGACACTGTTCTGGTTGCTGGGGATATAGCAGTGAAAAAGAGAGTACCTGCCCTCATAGAATTTGCGTTTAGTGGAGGATATACAGACAGTAAGCAAGAAAAAGTAAACATGTAGTGTGTTAGTTGGGGCTCAGTGCCACTGAGGACAATCAAGAAGAATAGGGAGATAGAGAATGCCAAGGAGGAGGAGTCAGAAGAACAGTAAAGAAGTGCTGCTGTTTTATATATGGGACTCGAAGAAGCTCTAGCTGATAAGGAGCATTTGAGAAGAGAAGCTAAAGGAAATGAGAGAGTAAGTTGTATATAGATTTCTTGGGGAAAATATTCCATCTTGCAAGTGCAAAGATGATACCATGCTTACTGTGTTAGGGGAACAATAAGGAGACTGCGTATAGAATGGAACAACTGAAGAGGAGAGTAGGAGGGGATAAACAGACATCAGTGGGTCAGATCTCATAGGAACTTAAAGGCTTTGGCTTTTATGCCAAGTGAGACAAGAAGCCATTTGAAGATTTTGAACAGAGTGGTGACATGATCTGACTTACATGTAAAAGGATTACTTTAGCTGCTATAGTCACACCCCACATGACAAGATTTTGGTCAGGGACAGACCGCATATACAGTAGTGGTCCCATAAGATTAGTATACCATGTAGCCTAGGTGTACAGTAGGCTGTATCATCTAGGTTTGTGTAAGTGCACTCTATAATGTTTGAACAACTTCAAAATCACCTAACAACACATTTCTCAGGATGTGTCCCCTTCGTCAGGCAACCCGTGACCGTACGCAGAAAATAGACAATAGGAGGACAAAGACAAAACAGAGAGATGAGGAGGAAGCTTTGGTGGCTGGGACCGAATGGGTAGTAGTAGAGGTGATGAGAAGTTGTCAGATATATTTTGAAAGCAGAACCAACAGATTTTGCTGACTGATTGAATGTGAGGTATAAAAGAAAGGGCTCAAGAATGAATCCAGAGTCTTTGGCCTAGGCTAGGCAGATGGTGTTTTAGTGTTTTCACTTACTTGTATAAGGAAGACTTTAGGAGGAGCAGGTTGGAAGGGGGAAATCAGTGTTCGGTTTTGAACATGTGGGTTTAGAGATTCCTATTAGATGTCCACGTGAAGAATAAATAATTTTGTTAGTTTTGTGAATAATATCTTTTATACTGTTTTCTAGTTGATTATTACTGATATAATAGAAAGATTATTATTTATTTTAGATTCATTTTATATTTAGCAAATTTGATTCTCTCTCTTTTTTTTTAATAGACTTTATTTTTTGGCATAGTTTTAGGTTTACAGCAAAACTGAGCAGAAAGTACAGAGATTTCACATATACTCCCTGCCCCTCCCTACACACACATAGCCTCCCCTATTATCAACATCCCCCACAGAGTGGTACATTTGTTACAACTGATGGACCTACATTGACACATTATTATCCTCCAAAGTTCATAGTTTACATTAGGGTTCACTCTTGGTGTTTTACATTCTATGGGTTTGAACGAATGTATAATGACATGTATCCACCATTATAGTATCATACAGAGTAGTTTCACTGCCCTAAAAACCCACTGTGCACCACATATTCATCCCTCTCTCCCCCTCAACCACTAGGGTATAAATGCTGATCTTCTCGCTGCTTCCATAGCTTGCCTTTCTGGGAATGTCATATAGTTGGAATCATACAGTGTGTAGCCTTTTAAGTTTGACTTCTTTCACTTAGTAATATGTGTTTAAGTTTCCTCTGTGTCTTTTCACGTCTTGATAGCTCCTTTTTTAGTGCTGAAGAGTAGTCCATTGTCTGGATGTACCACAGTCTATTTAACCACTCCTCTACTAAAGGACATCTTGGTTGCGTCTAAGTTTTAGCAATTATAAATAAAGCTGCAGTTAACATCCATGCGCAGTTTTTGTGTGGACATTTTTTTCAGCTCATTTGGGTAAATACCAAGTATTTTCAAATTGATTCTCTTTTTAAATCTAGTAGATTGTAGATTCTCTTGGTTGTTTGTGCAGCTAATTCAGTCAACTATATATAAATATATATATATATAAAATAGAAGTGATGAGTGGGTAGAGTTGTTTGTACCTGAATTTAAGGAAAATTCTTGTAATTTCACTAAGTTTGATATTTTGATAAATACTCTTTATTTGAGTAGTGAGTTTCCCTTCTTTTTCTATATTACTAAGAGTGCTTATCATGAAAGAATGTTGCATTTTATCAAATGCCTATTCTATTGATAAACATTGATTAGGATCCTTTTTCCTCCTTTTATCTGATAATGTGTTACATTGTTAAAATTTCTAATATTGAATGGTTCTTGCGTTCCTGAGATAAACTCCACTAGGTCACTACAAAAAAAAAGAAATACTGACTATATTCAATTTGCTAGTATTTGCTAGGATTGAATTTCTGCACCTATATTCATAGGTGAGATAAATCTATAGTTTTCTTTTCCTGTCTATCCTTGTCAGTCTTTGATCTGAAGATTATATTTCTCTCTTCCTCTTTCTGCTGTCTTATACTGTTTGTATAAGAGGAATTATCTGTTTCTTATAGCTTCAGTAAAACTTGGCTATAAAACCGTCTAGTCTAATGTCTTTAATCAGGGACATATTTGAGTATCTATTCTTCTTGAGTCTATTTTTATAAGTTCATGTTTTTTAAAAAAAATTATCCGTTCAATTACCATGTTTATTTTATCAAAGTGCTTTTTTAAAGTATATTTTGTCTAATTTTTTTATATTCATAGAATTCTTTTTTGAAAATACTTAGAGTTTTTTTTTTACATTTTATCTGAAATTTTGACCCCTTTTTCCATCCAGTTTATTTGAAGTCTTGGTTCAGATTTGAATGTTAGTATAATAGAAAGTTGGTACAAAAAAATAATGTATGCATGCCCTAGAAAAGCATATTCATTAAATAGGATAATCACAATTCAGATTTATATACTATATATTCTGTGTCAGCTTCTGTAACAGATAAAAAATGGCTTTTGTAAATTGAAACATAAACCGCACTCTGTGACAAGTACAATGGAAGAGTGAAAGCAGCTGTGAGAAGAAAGCTCTGGTTAACTTTAGTTTATACATACATCTGTCGTATTTATTCCCGAAGCAGGCCATTGTAGCAGAGGAAGCATGCGCTGTGCTGTTAGATGGACTTGGTTTCAGATTTCAACCCTGTTGCTTTTGGGTTTTATAATCTTGAATAATTCTCATAAGCTCCCTAGGACCCTGTTTGTAACAGTGAGCATCATTGCAGTAATTCCTACTTGCCGGGTTGTTGTAAGAACAGTGGATGTGGAGCACCTACTCAGGGTCTGATGCATGATAGCTCTCAGAAATGGCAGCAACACTATTCCGTGTTTAATAAGTAAAAGTTAGCATTTCAGTTTGGAAAACTACCCCAGAATTATACAACAGTCTTCTCTATCTAGATGATTTGTACAGAAGCAGCGATGTTCTGGTGTTCTTCTCTTCCCCTCAGCTTCGTTAGCTTTGTTACATCACTTTCCATTTAGAAGTCGCCACAAACAGTAGGGGATGGGGAGAGGGAGGCTGGCTCTCCAGAGAAGGAATCTTCTGGCAGTTTTACCTCAGTAATTTCAGTTTAAGATTTCACTTTGACCTTTACTTCTTAGTTTAATACTATTTTGATCCTGAAACTACTAAAGAATTGCCAAATCTAGTGCCAATGTCTCTCCCCTCTACTTTTGCTTAAATAGCAAGCACTCTGCTGGACGATTCTGACCACAGCTTATTAATTGAAAAAATATATATATATGCATATATAGAGGTATGTAACTGATGAACAGAATGAAATGGGTTTTTTTTAACTGAATATAATTTGAAAAAAGACTGGTCACCACTGAATTTCTTTAATCTATTTCTTTGTTAAATTTTAGTCAGCGTATTAACTTATTGATGACTGGTATAAGTTAGTAGCATGTACACTGTGAATAAGCAAGAATTATTAAGTTCTTGATTATGAACACATAAACTAGCCTGGGATTTTATTAAATAAATTTTATTTTATTTATATAATGTAAACTGCTTGCATATGCTACTGTCATAAAGTAAGCAAAACATTCATTGCATTATCCTCAGTTTACAGGTGTGCTTTAAGTATGGATTAAATATGAGTTTAGTGTAGATAAAAGCTTAAAGTATAAAAATATATTTTAAAGTTGAAATAGCTTCTAAAAGTCTAATATAAATACCAGTCTTCAAGTTTCATCTCGATAATAGCACCACTGCTTTTTCTAGTTTGAACAATCTAAAAGTAACACCATGGTGCTCTATGGTTTTCAGTATGATTTCAAGTATATTATTTTATTTCTCCCTAAACAAATCTCTGAAGGAAGTACTTTTATTCCCATTTCCGAGTTGATGAAACTCAGAAGATTATTTAATGCAAGTCAACTTTAAATTGTCATTTTATCAGTAGTGTAAATGTTGTGTTTTTCCCTTATTCATTGAAATGACTATATTAATATATATCATATTTTACTCTATACTCATAGCTTTTCAAGTATTTTCATAATTTTCTTGTTTTCCTACCGCATATGTTTACATATACTCATGCAATCACCTGCACACCTGCTCTTAAATGAGTTGAGATATTTTACAATAAGGTAGACGGAAAAGCAGTTATATGACCTCTTTTTCCTCACAAATTATGTTTAAAGTAGAATATAAATCTAAAGGAGACCTAAACACTGTCCGCTGAAATTATTCAGAGCTGTAGATGAATTGAGAAGAAAAAGTTATCCTTGCATCTCTTTTCTTTATCACTTCTGTTGCAACATCATTATCTAATGATCTCTCCATAAGCAATCTGGAATTTTAGAACAATTGTAGTAGCTACAATTTTAGTGAAAGATGAAGATTGGAAACCCTAGCAGCTAAGTATAACATAAAGGTGGTCAGCCCTCTAGAAGGTAAGTAAAATAAAGTTTGATAGAAAACAATCGTCTTTTGAAATTTGTTTTTTCCATAAAATGTATAATATCTTCTAATCCACCCTTAGCCTAAAAGTAGCTGAAAAACTTCCAGCATGAGAAAATCAGGGGTAGCTGGATTTGAGGATAGGATATCAGAAGAACTTGATTGGCTTGATTAAAACACTGCGTTTTCTCCTGTAGTCCAAGTTTAGGGAAGGAGAAGGCACACAGACTCCTAGACAGACATCTGTAAGAATTTATTAAGAATTCTGAGCAGCCTATCAGAAAGTTATCTTTGTAAATTAGACTCCTGTAACAATGAGATGAGTTAGCCAAATGGTAAAATACTGTTACATGCTGTTGTGTTTTAAATTTTTTTTAAAAACTATGAAATTAATGCCAAATGACATAAAAATTATTTTTTCATAATATATTTTTTCACACTTTAAATGACAAGGATTATACATATATAATATCAATATTGAATTATATTCGTAATGGGAGAAAAAATTACTATGCAAATAAATATATAATCTAAACACAATTTATATTTGGCCTTAGAATATATTTTATATATTCTCTGTATGCATGTCTATTAATAAAATGTGCGTGTTTAGAGAATTTACTTTTTTGAACAATGAAAGAAGAAAAAGTATTGTTGAATACTTGATTCAAGAGAAGGTAAGCAGCTGATGGCAATTTCTCAATGGAAGTTTTTATTTCTTTTCTTTTACTACATACTCAAGGTACTGCAGGATTCATAACATATAAGAGAGAATTCAGGAAGTAATTTGGAAATTTGTAATCTTGAATGTCTTTGACCTGTATAAGATCTCCCCTCCCTCAAATCTTCCATGAAAGCAGAGGATTTCCTCCATGGAAAGCAATAGAAGGCAATGAAATATCAACAAAAAGCAATCAAATTCTTACAGGGAAAAGGTACCACCTTTTAAAATTCCAGACAGCAAAATCTGCCCACAATATGGTGAGATTTCTATAATCTTAAATATAATAAAGTTCATTGCAGGATAAACTGGCTAACATTTATCCACAACCAACTAGTCAGTTAACCAACAGATTAGGTTGACTCTGGTTCTTTACCTTTTGCTTTGTTCTCTGCACAGATAACCGTCTTCACTAGTGAACTGTTGCTGGTTAGATGTGATGAAGAATTCCTAGTTAAAATAAATAAATGAACTACCAGGTTGAGAATAGATGGATCAGTGACATTTGTTATTACATTGAAAATTAGCTTAGTCTATAAGGGAATTAGGATGGGAGAGGAGTGGAAAATCACACACTCAAGGGAGTAGTTATGGTTGGAAAAAACATACTCAGCATTAGGTTAATAATTGCCTCTCTTTGGGGAAATTTTTGGATACCAGCTCTGAAAGTTAATCTCAGCGATTATTTTCTCTGCATCCCGATTCTCAATTTGTAACAAACTTCTGTCCCTCACCACCAGAGTCTCCCTGGGCATATGGATAATCTGTGTGACTGTCGGTGTCCTTGACCAGCCTCTTCCTGTTCTTTCCCCGATCTACATCCTGGAAGAGCAAACTTCATTCTTTAGTAGTTCTTTGGCCTTTATTTTCAGTATGTCTGTACTTGAAGATGTACACCATGGTGTACACCCATCTCGCTCTGAGATCATTTATTTATCAAGACTCTGCTGTGTTCGTTTTTTAAAAATGCCCCGTCTATTCAGTTAAATGTTTAAACATTGAGTGGGACTATTGGAAGGGAGTGGGCATTAAGACTTAGTGCTTTGACCGTAAGATTTGAAGAAAGCTGGGAAATTCTGAGAATTCTTCAAGTGCGATGCCTGGCAGTGCCTTATCACCACCACTGAATTGTTGTTGAATTTATTTTTTAAAAAAATGAAACTGCTGATTCAGTCTCAACATTAGCTCTAAAAAGCAATAGGATTCTATGTGCAATTTTCCACTCCAAGAACTTTACAAACGTGCTAAAGAAAAAGTATGTCAGAGACATTAGGTCTTTTGAATCTAGTGGAACTGTTGTGAATGTGGGGTGGGTGACTGTGTTTTCCAGAGGCCATTTTTGTCATTCAATTTGCTGTTTTCTGTTTAGTTACATATACTGTTTTGTCAGATTTAGGTTATTTTGAGAGTACCTAGTATCATAACAGTGTAAGCTACTACATTGTACTTTTGCTGTTATCTTCCTTCCGTTCTTATTTTGAGACTCAAAACATCATAGAATCATTTAGCAGTTTTTACAAAATTGATATAAATCCTTCAATTCTTAAGTCTTCATATTGCTACCACCTGCATACAATGAAAAGACATTCCTATTACTCTAGGTGTATAATACTTATTGGACAGATGTAATTTTTAAGATACTGTATATCTGCACTCAGAAATAAATCTTTTCAAGTGATCATGGAGCTTTCATTAAAAAAAAACAATAGACCACATTAAGAAGTGGAAATTGGGGCCAGCCCATGGCCTAGTGGTTAAGTTCGGCATGCTCTGCTTCAGCAGCCCATGTTCAGTTCCCTGGCATAGACCTATACCGCTCATTGGTGGCCACGCTGTGGTGGCAACCCACATACAAAATAGAGGAAGACTGGCATAGATGTTAGCTCAAGGCAAATCTTCCTCAGCAAAAAATAAAAGAAGAAGAAGAATCAAGTGGAAATAATGCAGATGACATTTCTCAGATCATTGTTCAGTCAAACTGGGAAGAAATAAAAAGAAAAAGAAAGAAAACAATTTCTTACCACCTAGAAATTAAAAATAAACCAAAAAAATAAATATTCTCTTAACTCTTCAGATAAGGAAGACATTCCAAACGAAAATTCTAAAATATCTAGAAAATAATAGGAGAATCTTACATGTCAGAGCCTATGGGGTACAGCTAAAGTAGGTATTTCTCTTGTCACTTTCATGATACCTTACACATACTAGATATTTATTGATTGTCTTTATCAAGTCATTTTGTTTCAAGTAGCTTTTGAAAGATAGATAGGGTTTATATAGGTAGAAGAGATCAAGAATTCATTTTTCATCATCATGAGCAATCTCAACAGCACCCTAATAAAAGATTTATAGAAAATAAAAACAATGTTGCATATTTGCCTAATTTTGTTCTATGTACTCTTTCCAGTGCATACTGTACTCTGGTAGAAAAGCCCAGTCACTGGAATAGGTCACACTTTGTCTGCTCATGAGGGAGCTTGCAACCCTGTGGAGTCCCGCCATTAAGGCTCCAGGGTGTTAGCTGTGCAGGGGCTGAGACTTAGAATAACATACAGCCTGTGACTGCATGAATCTTAAGTACTTAAGGAGTTGAAAGAAGCTGAGTAGTTGTAATTATTCACAGTGAAATAAAGGAGTGCTTAAATGCACAGACCTGGAATTATTTTTTAAATGTAATTATTCTAATCATACATTTAATCATCTTTTACTTTGAGTATACCTTTCTTGAGTTCTACAGTGTAAGCCTACCAGAGATCCTTTCTCTCTGTTAGTGATATCATATTGTATGTGCAAGTGGTACTTAATTTTTATTACATTTTGTTTAAATGATGAGTTTAATGCTTTCAAAAATGTATTCCACAATGTATTAAATGTCATGGGGAAAAAAATGTTTGACTTGATATTTATAAAATGAGGCTATGTAAGTTGCTGTAGGAGGGAGCGGACAATGAGATCAAAAGAAGGGGCAAAGCCAAGGAGGGATACACTTAACCTCTGTGAACTTAGGTTGATTTTATTAGCTCTGCACTTTAATTAATTGTGAGTCCTTATACTGAAAAGAATGGTGTTAGTGGGAGCACTGGGTCTTTATCAAGAAATGCCTTGGTTGGTTGAGAGGACATTAACTACACCAGCAAGATTTCCAAAGTCTGTCTAATGTTCAGAAGGGGATCTAGATATGAGCAGTCATTCCTAAGCAGAACTGATCCTCAGAGGGAGAATATCTTTGATCTGTCTCTAAGCTAAGTCAGCCTTTTATTTCTGTTAGTCAAAGAGGGAGCTCCCCCAAGTTGGATAGAGCTAATGAGAACGTGTTGCTGAAGTTAAGGAAGGAAAGAGCTGACAGTCCATCAGAATCTGACACTTCACCAATCTCCATAAAATTATATGGAAAAGCTGTATTCATTAACAGCATATTAGGGAAAATGAAATTTAATAGGTAAAGGCTTACTATTTTTGAAATCCATACTATTTGTTATTTTTTATTGTTTAACAGTATAGCCGATTATTTTCTTTATATGTAATTTATCTTCTGTTTATCATTTATAATAATAGCCTGTCATTCCATTTATCATGACCATGAGGTTACCAGATTATTCAGTTATTATTCAGTTAGCTATTCATACCTGAAAGCTGCATTAAAATTCCTGGACAAATTCTTAAATTCTTGGGTGATAAATATCTCCATGTCCTTAAAGAAGGAATAAGTGATTGCAGGAATATTCCATTATTATCTCAGTTACATGTAGATCTAAAGATAGAGAAAACCACCCTTCTACAGTAGTCCTCTATTTACACGACTTATTCTATTGTGTGTACACGTGCGCACACGCACACACTTGTGCACACACACACACACACAACACGTGCATCCTGCCCTCTAGGACACCCATCTCACTCTTAACACCCGCTTCATTTTGTATACTGCCTTCTCCATTCCCTGATGGGAGTCACGGATTATTCTTTTCAGTCCCGATCTCTTAAGAACCTTCCAAACAGCTAACTGTTCTCTTTGTTGAATATTTTTTTCCCAGGTTTTTGGTACACCCCAATCTCCTTGTTTTCCTCTCTGTTACCTCCCCTCAGTGTATCAGTATCTTTCACTGTCTTCACCTGTCCTTCCATGTCATTGAGTATGGCCTCGGGGTTCTGCGTAGGCCTCCTTTTGTTCTCTCACCAGATGGCTATTAGAGTCTCATATAAGTGCATCGTCCAGTTACCATAGCTTCCAGCCATCAGTCCGGCTCCAGCTTCTCTTATTAGCTCTAGGAGACCCATAGATCCAGTGCCTGCTCAACACTTCACTTGCATGTTTCTCAAGCAGCCACTAATTCAGCACGTCCAAAACTGAATTTATTTTCTTTTCCTCTTAAAGCTGCTCCTCCTCCAGCATCCCCGTATCAGTAACCACCGTTATCATTCCCCTACTTGTTCAAGTCAGTATCTAGATTCATCCTTGACTCCTGCCTCTCCTTCCAAATTCAATCAAAAAGCCCTATTCACAAATCTATCCACTTCTCTTTCTCTCTCTCATGCCATCATTTTAATCAAGCTCATCTCATCTCTTTTCTGCTTTCCTACAACAATTTCCTGCATCCATTCTTGTTTCTCTGTAATCCATCCTTCAGACTTCAGCTAGCATAATCTTTTAAAAATTGTTTTTACTTAAAACAACAGTAATTTATTGTCTCACACTTCTAGGGGCTAACAATCCAAAATCACAGTGTTGGCAGAGCCACGTGCTCTCTGATGTCTGAAGGGGAGAATCCTTCCTTGCCTCTTGTAGCTTCTGGTGTTTGCCAGCAATCCTTGGTGCTCCTTGGGTTGTAAATGCATCATTCCAGGTACTTGGCCATCTTCTCCCTGTGTGTCTTCATATCATCTTCCTTCTGTGCATACTTGTCTCTATGTCCAAATTTCCCTTTTTATAAGGACACCAGCCATATTTGATTGGGGCCCACTCTCAGCATAATCTTTTTTAACCAGAATTCTTACCAAGGCTCCTGTCATTATCCTTACAATAAAATTCAAAATTCTTGACATGGTCTACATGACTCTGCATAATCTTTCCCTTGCCCACCTTACGAAATTCTTCTGTCAGTGTCTCTCCCTGTTTATTTTCCTATGCTTTAGACTTCTCTCAGTTTTAGAAATATTTCATGCATACTTTTGCCTTAAATTCTCTATATCTGCCTTCATTTCCTTTATTTAAATTCCTGAGGAATAAGAACAGTATCTTACGCTTTTTTGTGGTCTCGTTGCTTAACATAATGTCTGATGCATTGTAGCCTCTTAATAAATAAAATAATAACATTATCTTCTTCCTTGATAGTTTATGGGTATTAAGGAAAGAACCATTCTTGTCTTTGGACCCCTAGGGCCTAATTCAGTGCCCGAGAAATAGTGTGTTCTCAGTATATGTGTATTTACTTGAAGTAATAACCAGAAATAAGATTAAACTAGTTAACTGTTAGTTGAACAAAGCATTAGGTGCTTTGTCACAGCTCTTTATTCGTCAGGCATACTAGCTCTAGCCAGCCCTGGTGGGCTAGTGGTTAAGATCTGCTGCTCTCACCACCAAGCCCCAGGTTCCTTTCTTGGTTGGGGAACCACAGCACCCGGCTATCGGTTGTCATACTGTGGTGGTTGCATGTTGCCGTGATGCTGAAAGCTTTACCACCAGGATTTCAGCTACCAGCAGGGTCACCCATGGTAGACAGGTTTCAGTGGAGCTTCTAGACAAGACAGACTAGGAAGAAGGACCTGGCCACCCACTTTTGAAAAACTTGGCCCTGAAAACCCTGTGAATAGTTGGCAAGCATTGTCTGATAAAGCAGCAGGAGGTGAGAGGATGGCTCAAAAAGACCAGGTAGGGCCCTGCTGTGCTGTGCACAGGGTTGGTCACGAGGGGTCAGAATCGACTTAATGGCACTAACAATACTAACTCTATCAACTTTTCCTTCATAGCATGCATTATATTTATAATTATTTACTTATATGCTTATCTCTTCTCTGCTGTATCCCCAATGCCTATCATAGTACATGGTATATCAGTAAATAGTACCTAGTAATCAATAAATATTTTTGAATGAATTAACAAGTTAATTGCAGGAAATCAGTGTTTTACTCTATTTCCTATAAGACATTGTATCTGACAAATGGTCATCAAAATTTTCTATAATACTTGTGGGAAATGCATATCCAGGCCTCTACAAACATCTCCTATCTACTCAATCTCTGAAGGTTGGTTCCTGGAACCTATGTATTTACTAAGGTCCTGGGTGACTCTTAACATGATATGTGCCTACAGTTTTCTCATGACTTTGCAGTGAACAGAAATGTTTATTCATAGAGGAAGGAAAACCTCAATAATAAGATGTTCATATTTATGGTTATACTGTTATTTTTGTATTGATTCTTTGTGTATTTTTATACTAATCTACTTTGTGGTTATTTATGTCTAACTTTTTTTGGCAAATTAACTTTCCTTTCATGAACCAAAGCCACCACCTGTTTCACTGCTCAGCTCTCAGCCTGCCGGCTCTCTGAGCCTCTCCTTTTGTCTCTACTGCCAGAGGCCATCCTTCCTAAAGCTCTCTGCCTGCTCCTCCGCCCCTCTTGTTCCATTTTGTGAAAGCAGTTCCTAATCTGCTGTGCTGACCCACGGCACCGAAAGCTCACAGGCCATTCATGTGGAAATAAATTAGCATGAGAAATTCATCCAGGACACAAAAAACTTATATTCCCTACTAACACTTTATGATGTTTTCTCTCTTAAAATCAGTCAAAGGTGACCCTATTGAATCAGGTCAGGACGTATGTAGTGAATCAAGGCATAATTACAGGATGTTACTATGTGAGTATGTGAGAACATAAACACAGTTGTCGTGTAACATGGAAAGCATCAGGAACTGAAAGTGACAAACTGTTCTCCTTCCTGAAGACTTTAAAACATGGACAATTTTGCTTCAAGAGAGGAAATGTAAAGAAAGGAGAGAAATGTTGATAGAGATTAAGGAAAAGCCAAGAGAAAGATGATTTTTTTAAAGATACTTTTTTAATTTTACTTTTCCTTTTTTTTCTCATCATTTTAAGAGAATTTTGACTAAGTTCTATTCAGTCAGCAAACATTTATTGAGGACCTGCTGCATGCCAAGCACTTAATAATTTAATTTGTTAAGGGCCTTCCAGTTACAGCAAGCCTTTCACAGTCCTCATTCATAGTGGTAGGGACTGCATCTTTCAAGGCACCTTGCTAATTGAGGGCACCTGAGGAGAGGTGGCCGGAAACATACCTTTGTTCAGATGAAGGAGATCAGCAATGCCCCAGCGTCACCCCAGTACAACCATGCTGTCATTTTCCCGTCTCAAATGTTATTTAAAACAGAGCCCTGCAAGTCCAGAGTTAGCAAGATTGTTATCATTTTATATAAACTTCCTTTCCCACAGTATAGCAGTTCCAAATTTGGGGTGTAATTTAATTCAACACACCAGAAAACTATTTTGGCAGATGGAAATAATGTATCAGGAAGGGATAAAACATGTTTTCAATTGTTTGGAAGGATAAGCTGAACCAAAATCTCAAATCCTTTGTGGAATGAAACAGAGTATAAATAAATAGATGTAGCAAAATAACTCAAGGATGTTGCTTTATTTCCAGGTCAAGAAACTGTAAATTAGTGATGCATGTTTATCATTGCTTTTTCTCAGTGACCCTTCATGTTTTTTTCTCACTTAAAAAGTCTCATTGTCTCACTACAGCTGTCTAGAGCTTGAAACATTTACATGTTATATATCTTGTCACTATTTTCTTAAACATTTACTATTATCCTTTTTGTGTGAAGTTATCCTGGGAAATTAAAATGCATAGTTGCATATTAAAGATGTTTTCTTCCTCTGAGTTATAGAAATCTCTGAGGCGTTTCATGCTAAATCATCGAATTAGTAAATGCCACTTTTCTGAATGTAGAGATTTCAGTGTGCACAAGTCTGTTCCACATGGAGCAGCGCCTTGTAAACATAGCAAGGGAAACAAGGGCAGAAAAAAATGCAGATTTCTAGAGTGTCTTGTATTGAGGAGGATTTTTGGGTTTTGTTTCTGTTTTTGTTTCGGTGGGTCTTGGGAAAGAAAAGAGAGATGTATAGAAGTTTTGGGGAGGAGGGTTTGGGGGAAACACAATAGAAGAGAATGAATATGAATTACCGTTATCTTTGGTGAAAATAATAATTGTCACCATCTAGGGTGGAGTATCCTGCTTAGCACTGGCCAGCCCGCAGCTGAACTGATCTGTGACAGCGGCACCCTCACTGCAGACGTTGGGGCGACACTGCGACACAGCCTTAGCGCACCCACGTGGCAGTGCTGCGAAGGGCATGCTGGTGGCAGGTTTTATTCCTTTGCACCTGATTTAGTTGATTATTGATTTGAGACAGTTCCTGGAGCAATGTTTTTCCACCCATAAATCTGCAGAATATATTTTATTCATGAAGAGTGTTGGGCACAGACAGCACAATTCCAACTTGCTAATGAATATCTGGGGTCCTGCACTGAGATCTTCCTTATGCAGCCTCAAAGTTCAGGGATGTCATTTCATGTATCACTGACATTCCATGGCATTTAAAGAGAAATGGATTCTGGCACAATTCTACAGAAAGGCTGGCAACAAGAGACACAGCTGTTGTAGATGGGATTCAGTGAGTCTAATGATTTTCACAATTCCAGGATATAAATGTCCTGTTTATTTCAGTCCATCTCCCAGGATATTCTAAAAAATAAGCAAAATAAATAAGCCATGTTATATGAGAAATAAACCTACTACTAAAAGTTCAGTTTGTTAACCTGATTCATACAGGTGCTAACACAGCATTTGACAAAGGAACATAATGGAAGAAAGAAAAGACAGCTGTCTGCAGCATTCTCACATCTTCTAGAGAATCATTGCCAAAGGTTATTTCTTTCCTTGTTCTCTTCAAAGCCAAAACGAGCAACTAAAAAGCCTTGCTACACAGGGATCTTTCCAAAAGTACATCAGTCCAAATGATAGATTATTGTTCAGAAATCCTACAGAAATTAAGTAAAACAAACACTTAGCAAAGAGAAGACAAGTAGAGTCCTGACAGACTTGATTTAATTACTGGATTTTAAACTCACCTACTTACCAAATAGATATTTGAATTAGTTTAAGTTTATTAAATAATTGTTTTCTTGAATAAACTAAATGGTTCTCATGAATTTAATACCCCTGTGGTAAACTGGCTTCCCACGTGTATTTGTATTCACTTCTGAATCCTTTTTTGAGCTACCTTCATCTGTTTCAGTTTATTTCTTTTCCAGTACCAAGAGGTTATTAAAATTATAACTATTTCATACATGCGCATAATGTTTCCACATGAATTCTAGAATTGGCTTGTCCTTTTCCTCCCTCCCCTGAAAAAAATCATTTCGGTATTTATATTTTGACTGAATTAAATTTATAAATAAGTAGGGAAAATTGACATATAATAATTTATTTTTTCCAAAAACAGAGTATGTCTTTCTGTTTATTCATGTCATCTTTTTAGGTTCCTCTGTGGCATTTTAAAGTGTTATTGCATATTTCTCATTAGGATTTTTCCTGTTTTAACCTTTCTGTTGCTATTGTTATTATTGGGACATTGTATCTCAATTATTTTCTAGCTGGATTTTTTATGTATATATAGAAAGATTGTTTATTTTATAAACAGTTTGGTGTAATGATTAAGAATACCGACATAAATTTTTGAATCCCAGCTGTGCCATACCAGCTATGTGACCTGTTTTTTTGTTGTCCATAAAATAGAGATAATAAAATTCAATACTTCCTAGGATTACTGGGAGGATTAAGCGAGTTCATGTGTGTGGAACACCACTGGCTTATCATAAACAGTCTGTTTTCACTCATCGTCGTCATCATCATCATCATTTATCAGCCACATTATTATTCTCTCATTGTTCGTAATAGTTTTTCAGTTGATTCAGATTTTCCAGTTATATATCATCTGCAAATTATGGTAATTTTGCCTCTTTTCTGATTTTATACATCTTATATCTTTCTATTATTTAATTGCTTCACCTAATTCTCCAAAACAGTGTTACATAACAATGATAATGGTGAACGTCTTTATCTAACACTACATTTAATGGCAGTGTTTTTAATGTTTTGCTCTCGTTTGGCTTAAGAGATAAACTACTGCCCATACTGTGTTTCTTCCTTCCCTGAATTCTCATAGGTTGTCCCTGTGATTCCATACGTGGAATCTTCTGAGGAAGGCAGTGTCTTGGTGTGGTTAGCGTCTATAAATGAGCAAAATAATAAAACCTCCCTCATAGGATAGTTGCGACACTGAAATGATTCATGTATGTCAAGTACTTATCCCAGTGACCAGCACGTAGTAAGCACTATATAAATATTTTCTGTTATTATTCTGTAGTTTTATTACTGCTTCATTTATGTTAGTCTTGCCTTTCCAACCGGACTGTGGACTCTCTGAGGTGGAAATGATACTTTGTCTCTCTCAAGATGGCCAGCACAGCCTAGTTCATTAAATAATTGTTGTTTGATGATTTCTTCAAAATTTAGACTATCGTAAGACCACCATGAAGTTCAAGCTGCTTCGTTTTGGATTCAATTTTTAACAACCACCACCTGTTTTATATAAAGATCCACAGTCTACTAAACGTTTTTACATCTGTCATCCCAATTGATCCTCACAGTAAATTGATGAGGTAAATAGGACAGGTGTAATTATTCTCATTCTGCAGCTTAGGAACTTAAAGTCAGAGAAGGGCAGTGTCTTCCAAGCCCGCCCTCAGCGCTGCCACGTCTCCCTCCTCACCTGCTCAGAGAGGAGTAGGACAGATTCCTAAGTCTTCTGTGTCACACAGGCATGTCAGCTACCCTTCTCGTAGGTGTGCCCAGGTCTCTACACATGACCGTCTCGTGAGGGGGATGTGAGTGTCCAGAACAC